>NW_026594418.1:3049039-3142804 GCF_907164565.1 Psammomys obesus
ACACACACACACACACACACACACACACACACACACACACACACACAACTTATCAGCCTATATAATGTTACTTGTATGTTTGCTTACAGAGCTGACCAGACCATTTATACTGGCTAACCAATTGGTGTACTTCCTCTCTAGGGAAAGATTTTTTCTTAAGCTTTTGGGTCTCAGCATTCCTTAGTTCTTTTGTAGGTTTGAGGCACCTTGGCTTCTATTGTTCTTGTTCAGCTCCTGTTTAGGAAGTCATGTTGATGACTTTACCAGTTTTGCTTCTGAAGTCCCTAAGAGATACAATCCTACAGCACATTCACTTATATCTGGTTCTTACAATCTTTCAGACTATTCTTCTGTAATAATACCTGAACCCTTGATGTATGATTGCATTGTAGATGTATCTGTCATGTTATTAGGACATCAGAAGAAGAAGAAAAGAGGAAACAAGCTAGGAACCTGCCGCAGAAGGCCTCTGAAATGCTCTGTCCTGCAGACTATCAAAGCAGACGCTGAGACTTATGGCCAACTGTTGGGCAGAGTGCATGGAATATTATGTAAGAAGTGGGAAAAAGTAAGAGCTGGAGAGGACAGGAACTCCACAAGGAGAGCAACAGAACAAGAAAATTTGAACACAGGGAACTTCCCAGAGACTCATACTCCAACCAAGGACTATTTATGGAGATAACCTAGAACCCCTGCACAGATGTAGCCCATGGCAGTTCAGTGTCCAAGTGGGTTCCATAGTAATGGGAAGAGGGACTGCCTCTGACATAATCTGATTGGCCTGCTCTTTGATCACCTCCCTCTGAGGGAGGAACAGCCTTACCAGGCCACAGAAGAGGACAATGCAGCCACTTTTGATGAGAACTGATAGACTAAGATCAGAAAGGAGAGGAGAACCTCCCCTATCAGTGGACTTGGCGAGGGGCATGCATGCAGAAAGGGGAGGGAGGGTGGGATCAGGAGGGGAGGAGGGAGGGGCTTATGGGGGGGATACAAAATGAATAAAGTGTAATTAATAAAAAAATTTTTAAAAAGTTAAAAAAAGAAGTGGGAAATAGTAAGATCTGGAGAGGACAGGAACTCCACAAGGAGAGCAACAGAACCAGAAAATTTGAACACAGGGGTCCTCCCAGAGACTCATACTCCAACCAAGTACCAGGCATGGAGATAACCTAGAACCCCTGCACAGATGTAGTCCATGGCAGTTTAGTGTCCAAGTGGGTTGCACAGTAATGGGAAGAGGGACTGCCTCTGACATAATCTGATTGGCCTGCTCTTTGATCACCTCCCCTGGAGAGGGGAGCAGCCTTACCAGGCCATAGAAGGTGACAATGCAGCTCCTAATAAGATCTGATAGACAAGATCAGAAGGAAGGAGAGGAGGACCTCCCTTATCAGTGGACTTGGGGAGGGGCATGCATGAGGAAAGGGGAAGGAGGGTGGGATCAGGAGGGGAGGAGGAGGGGTTTATGGAGGGATACAAAGTGAATAAAAGTGTAATTAATAAAAAAAAGCAAAAAAAAGTATATTTATCTTTAAAATTAAGTTAATGCCAGGCATGTAAAACTTCCTCTAGTATTAACAGGGGTGTTCAAAAGACTCTCAAACAATATAGACAATTGCCACTGCCCTATTTGCTTTCCAGGACTCAAAAGGAAGACTCCTTGCTAAAGCATACTATACATGTCCAACACAGGACTTGGAGAAATGCAGCTGGAAATGGCCTGAAATCCTCCTCCCTGAGAGCTGCCTCACATAGGATCGGAAGAAGTTATTCAAGTTGGCAAGAGAGAGGGTTACTAAATACTCCTCCTGGGCTGTGAAGCCTAGGGACCACAACAGTGACAATCATGACAAGATATCTCAAGGGTGCAAGAGTGACCCTCTGGTCTTCAGGCTAACCACCAGGCAACAAATGTCTATTTGGATTTAAGACCCACCCAAAAGGAAGACATTTACTCCAAGTATGATAAAAATGTTTCCAATTACCTATAGATAGAGAAGTCATTGACACCAGAAAAAAATTAGTATTTGTCTAAATTGATGTCACTTATAACTGTATTCTAAGTAGTTGTTCTCATACTGACAAGTAAGTGTAGATTTCACTCATCAGAGAAGCTTCTTTCTGCAAATAGACTGAGGTGAGGTCAGAGATAAACAACTGGTCAGAGTGCAGAGAACGAGTGACTGTGGTATGTGCAAGCTCAGCTAATACATCTGCGTCACATTTCCCATACCTAAGACCCAGTAAACATCACTGGTGAGGGAGAGGGAAGTTTGTAAAAGCTATCAAGTTCGTAAAAGATACCCAGTTTGTAAAAGATATCAAGATATCTGCTACTAGATAGTGTCTTCTAAACAGGACAGGCAAGTTACACGGATGAATATCAAAATGATGGCTGCCTAAACGAGACCAGCATCATGACAATACCAGTTGACATGCCACCGTGGAGGGAAGAAATTCTATAATGTTCCACTTTAGAATAGAGGAAGAGATATTTGTGGTTAATGGCTATGAGAAAGGAAGATGCAGTTTCTTCAGGGACAGACTCCTGCATAGATTGTCCAAACCCAATTACTCAACCCTAGGCATATGTACATATGAGCAGTGCTAAATTGACCCAGTAAGTTGTATATGCATATACATGAATATATATGTAAAATAAATAACTGAAAAGAAATTATGAATGCAGGAGGGAAGAGAGTGCACAAAAGAAGTTGGAGACAGAAAGTTGTGGCAGCGGTGTAGACGTAGTGCTTATGCACAAAGTCGTCCCAAACACATTTTTTAAAATCTAGTCATAACTTGTCTACTTCTGCCCACTACAGTAGGTGCATGACATTTACTGTCATAAAATACATGAAAATTGCATTGACAGTTGCTGATATGGCATTGGGGTTTCAGAAAAGTTTTGACAAGTCAAATTCTTAAAATAAAGCAAATTCATGTTCAGAAAAAAAAACAACTTAAATCAAAATGTCTCATTTAAGTATGCGTTGGTCAACTATGTTTTCTTGTCTTCTTATTTCTTTCGTTCCTTCAACAATGAGACAAGTAAAAAGCAGTATCTTGATGCAGGGGCAATCATTTGTCCTTACATGTAGGTTTATTGTTATTTTGCTAGATCCTATCATAACCATTTGAGTGAGATCACTAAATCACCCTGGATCCAATACCTCAAGTTGAATCTATACAGAGGAACAAGGTGATTTATAGATGGATACTTTCAAAAGGACTTTACAACAATGCTTTGTAGGGAGACTGTAGAAAATAAGAGTCCAGAGAACACAATCAAATTGTTATTTTGATCTATCGTGAATTTTTCTTGATAGAACTCATATAATTTGACAATTCTCTTCTAATCTAAAATATGAAACATAAGCTTCTATTATTGTCTATAAATAAATAGATATCATTATCCTTCTGGTACATGCTAGATATTATTATACTGCAGAAGCAAGTAACGTATTAAGTTATATATTTAAACTTAGAATTGAACTCCGTCTAGAATTGAGAACATTGAAAACCAAGACTGAAATAACCATGTATTGAATGCTAGTAAATCGGTCTGCATGCTTTCTGTTGTTGTCAATACCACTACTTCTGGTACATATTGACAGAGATACTACTTAACTAGATATCTCCCTTTCTCTCTGTCCCATGTGTGTGTTTGTGTGTGTGTATGTGTGTCTGTGTGAAACATGCCCGTGTGCTCTCATGTAAAAACATTTAAGTCAGGTGTGAGAATTCACATTTGAAAAAAGAGGCCGTGCATTTGAAAAATAGCAATCAAATAGGGAACTGAGTTGGAGTGAGGAATAGAAAGAAAGAAATGATATAAAAATATATTTTAACTTTCATAAAATAAATAAAAATAAAGAAGTGTGTGAATAGCACAAATGGAATTAATTTTATTAAACAAACAAAAAATTAATAAGTATACTTAGCAGTTACCTGTATCATGATTCCAACAGAGAAACAAAATTATGAGTTATTAACAATGGTGTAGAAATTTTTTTTTTACAGTTTTTAGTGTCTTAATGCAGCAATAATCTAATGCCTCTTTTAAAGGCTTTGTATGGTAGCTGGTGCTCAGTACACACTTTCATTTTTTATTAAATTTATTTATTTATTTATTCATTTTACATTTTTTTGTTCATTCATTCCATGGGATGGTGCCAATCTCTTTTAGGATATGTCTTTCACTCTCAGTTAAAGCTCTCTAGACATAGGTGTAAAATCATGCCCGGAGGTGTGTCTTCTAGATAACAGACTGATAGCAAGTGAAAAGGTCTTATAAGACATTTCTCCATTCATAGAAGACTATTAAGAGGGATTAATTTGTATGATCCCAATGTTAGTAGGCAAAACTGCTGTGAATTTATGAATTCTATGACTGGGTTTAGAAAACAACATTCACAATATTTCTACCTTCTGACTGCTGTATTCTTTTTGTTACTTTTCCTTTAACGTTGCCTGATCCTCAAGAGATAGGTATAAATGTCTTGTTTAGAGATGAGCCGTCAAGCATTCTTCATTCTCAGCATCTGTGTGGCATGTGTCTTTACATTATCTTTTACTACACAAGGGAAAGTTTCTTTAATTAATGCTGAGAGTAATTTTTATGGGGGTAAAAATGGATATTTAGATGTTAGTTGATGTCATATACATTCAGTTAAACTAAAATATTATGTCAGCCTTATAGTTATTAGGCAGTGATTCTCTCTTAGAGGACCACTTGGTTACCCCTCCCCCAAAATAGTCATTATTGGACTAGCTTGCCCAACAAGTTGATATTGTAGTTCACAAAGTTCACACTTGGATAAAAATGTGGATCTGTTGATGCCTTTACCCCCATCATAAACAGCCTGCACAGCACCATCTGGTACTATGTAAACGACCCGCAGGGAGGAACCTTCCTAGGGCCCAGTTTGGTTTCTTCATACTTTGCATTCAAGTTTTGTGCATTCTTCAGCAACAGGGTCTTATCAAATAGTTCTGGTGGACAACTAAGAAGAATAAGAAAGCCCACATTGTTTCACATGCTTCTGTAGCTCCCTTGACCAGCAACTTTCCTAATGCCATCCCACATGTGGCAATGATTTTTTTTTTTTTCCTAGTGATCTGTTACTTCTAGACTGGAACTGTCTAGCCTTTTGAAGTATCTGCCTTCAAATCCTGTCTGATGTTGTTTAGTCAAATCACCAGATAATAGTCTTCGATGTGTTTTTCTTATTCCTCCTTCATTTCCCTCCTGCCCAGTGTCTTGTTACTTCCACCAGACAGCCTCTCTTCCAGTGTGAACTTGTCTACCTCCAATATTCTCCCCCTCGATTTTCATTTCACCCATTATTAGTAAAAAAGAATATTTTATACATAGTGAAGTTCTTTTTAACACATTATTTCAAAAGAGGCAGCCGGGTCTCTTGCATCATTTCCTGTGTATTACTTTTAGACGGTTGCTGTCTGTATTTTTAGGGTTTGTCTCTTAATCTGGGGCTTTTGTTTTCTCAGGTAGCTTGAAAGCCAGCAATCTCCAGCTTTTCTTGTATCTTTCCTCAGAGCTGAGGTTGTGGACATGAATGAGAGGCCTGGCTTGTTGTGCACTAGTGGTATGTATTCTTTTTTTTTTTTTTTTCCTTTGCCCCTATATTTTACTGATCTAATTCTTTTTTTTTTAAATCTTTTATTTTTTTTTATTAATTACACTTTATTCATTTTGTATCCCCCCATGAGCCCCTCCCTCCTCCCCTGATGATCCCACCCTCCCTCCCCTTTCTGCATGCATGCCACTCCCCAAGTCCATTGATAGGGGAGGTTCTCCTCTCCTTTCTGATCTTAGTCTATCAGTTCTCATCAAAAGTGGCTGCATTGTCCTCTACTGTGGCCTGGTAAGGCTGCTCCCCCCTCAGGGGTAAGTGATCAACGAGCAGGCCAATCAGATTATGTCAGAGGCAGTCCCTCTTCTCATTACTATGGAACCCACTTGGACACTGAACTGCCATGGGCTACACCTGTGCAGGGGTTCCAGGTCATCTCCACAAATAGTCCTTGGTTGGAGTATGAGTCTCTGGGAAGTTCCCTGTGTTCAAATTATCTTGTTTTGTTGCTCTGCTTGTGGAGTTCCCGTTCCCTCCAGCTCTTACTATTTCCCACTTCTTACATAAAATTCCATTCACTCTGCCCATCAGTTGGCCATCAGGCTCAGCATGTATTCTTACTCTGGTTCTTCTGACTATGTAGCAGTGAGCACTATTAAAACTGAACCATTACTCTAGCTCACTTTAGCACCTTTTGATAGAGTGATGGCGGTCTGCTTAAGGTTTTATTTCTGGTTTCTGATAAATACCCTAAAAGAGAAAGAGATTATTAGATTCATAATTCCAGGTAACATTTTATCATCATAGGTAAATTAAAACTCAAGGACTTTTAAGCACTGCTTTACATTATATACCAAGTTTAGAGCTGAGAAGGACAGATGCATGCATACCATGTTCACCTTACCCTGTTCACTCAGTCCAGGGTCCAGCCAGTGAAATGGTGCTGCCCACATTTAGGCTGGGTTTTCCCACTTAAACTGACTAAAGTAATAATTCCTTATAAGCCAACCCAATCTAGTCAATTCTTCATTGAGTCCTTTCCTACATAATTTAACACTGTGTCAAGTAGACAGTCAGGGTCTAAATTAAGTCTAAATTAATTTATATCAATGTATTCTTTTAATAAAAGTATAGCAAATATAGTAAAGCCAGAGGGAATATTGGCACCAATGACTACATCTGTAGATCATGAGACTTAGTATTCAGACCTACTTTCAACCCTAAGATTTCACCTAACACCCATCAGAATGGCTAAGATCAAAAACTCAAGAGACAACACATACTGGAGAGGTTGTGGAGAAAGGGGAACCCTCTTCCACTGCTGGTGGGAATGTAAACTTGTACAACCACTCTGGAAAGCAATCTGGTGCTTTCTCCAACAACTAAGAATAGCGCTTCCTCAAGATCCAGCTACACCACTCCTAGGCATATATCCAAAAGATTCTCAAGTACACAGTAAGGACATTTGCTCAACCATGTTTGTAGCAGCCTTATTTGTAATAGCCAGAAGCTGGAAACAACCCAGATGTCCATCAGTGGAGGAATGGATAAAGAAATTGTGGTACTTTTGCACAATGGAATACTACTCAGCAATAAAAAAAAAACAAGGAAATCATGAAATTTGCAGGCAAATGGTGGGATCTGGAAAAGATCATCCTGACTGAGCTATCCCAAAAGCAGAAAGATGCACATGGTATATACTCACTCATATAGACATATAATATAGGATAAACCTACTAAAATCTGTACACCTAAAGAAACTAATCAAGAGGGAGGACTCTTGCTAAAATGCTCAACTCCTAGCTAGAAAGGCAAAGAGGCTGGACATCAGAAGAAGGAGAAAAGAGGGAACAAGTGAGGAGCATGACACAGAGGACCTCTGAAAAGCTCTGCCCTGCAGACTATCAATGTAAATACTGAGGCTTATGGGCAACTTTTGGGCAGAGTGCAGGGAATCTTAGGAAAGAAGTGGGAAACAGTAAGATCTGGAGAGGACAGGAACTCCATAAAGAGAGCAACAGAACCAAAAAACCTGAGCATAGGGGTCTTTCCTGAGACTGCTATTCTAACCAAGGACTGTGCATGGAGATAACCTAAGACCCCTGCACAGAGGTAGCCCATGGCAGTTCAGTATCCAAGTGGGTTCCATTGTAATAGGAACAGGGACTGTCTCTGACATGAACTGATTGGTCTGCTCTTTAATTACCTCTCCCTGAGGGGAAAGCAGCATTACTAGGCCACAGAAGAAGAGAAGGCAACCACTCCTGATGAGACCTAATTGACTAGGATCAGAAGGAAGGAAAAGAAGTCCTCCCCTATCAGTGGACTTGGGGAGGGGCATGCATGCAGAGAGTGGAGGAAGGGAGGGATTGGGATGGGAGGAGGGAGGGAATCACAGGGTGGCTACAAAGTGAGTAAAGTGTAATTAATAAAGAAAAATAAAATTAAAAAATAATAATGTATATTTCTTTTAAAAATATGTACCCTAATCCTAAATCCTAGAGTGATCCAAGACTGAAAACAAAACAACATTCTTAGCTAGAACCTATCAGATTGGCGTAACGGACTGGTTAGACCATTTATCTGTAAGAAACACCAGAAATAATAGAATTCCAGATGCCTAGATATGAATGCAAAAATACAAGCAGGCACAAATAAGACAATATGCCTCTTTAGAAAACCAGAAATGCTATTGTAATATGTCCCTAAAAACACAATTTACCAGAAGCACATGACAAGTTCTTCAAAAGAGAAATTATGAGTATAGTCAAGGATTTCGAAGTAGGTATGAAAAAAATGCCTCAATGAAAGCTATGTAAACACAGTTGAAAGAAATAGGACAGGAGCATACCATAGAGGGCCTCTGAAAGAATCTACCTAGCAGTGTATCAAAGCAGATGCTGAGACTCATAACCAAACCTTGGGCAGAGTACAAGGAATCATATAAAAGAAGAGGGAGTTAATAAGACCTAGAGAGGACAGGACCTCCACTAGGACTAAGTATATCTAGGCACAGGGTTTTTTTTCTCAGACTGATTCTCTAACCAAGGACCATGTTTGGATATAACCTAGAACCCCTGATCAGATATAGCCCATGGCAGCTCAGTATCCAAGTGGGCATCCTAATAATGTGAACAGGGACTGCTTCTGACATAAACTCAGTGGCTGGCTCTTTGACCTCCCCCTCTCTCCTCAAGGGAGGAGCAGCCTTGCTAAGCTATAGAAGAGGACATTGCAACTAGACCTGATGAGACCTGATAATCTAGGGTGAGATCAAAGGGGAGGAGGACTGCGCCTATCAGTGAATTTAGAGAGGGGTAGGGAGGAGATGAGGGATGGTGGGATTGGGAGGGAATGAGGCAGGGGGCTACAGCTGGGATACAAGATAAATAAACTGTAATTAATATAAAAATAAAAATTAAAAAAGAAAACACAGTTGAATAAAATAAGAAAGCAATCCAAAATAAAGAAAGTAGAATTTAACAACACGAAAAATATAGGATCACTAAAAAAACGAAACTGAAGTAAAACTTGAAATGAAAATCTCGGGAAGTCAAACAAAAAATTCAGAGGTAAGCATGATCAACAAATAAAAAAAATATACAAGAGAGAATTTCAGATTTTAAAGATAATGTAGAAGAAATGGAGAGCTTAGTCAAAATTAAAACACACACATACACACAGTCACACACACAACAAAACAAAACAAAATCAACCAACCAAAAATTAAAAACTCTCAAGAAACAAATCTAGATGTAAAAAATTTCAAGAAATATGAAACACTGTAACAAATACTAAGTTTATAAATAATAAGTATAAAGAAAGAAAAAACTCAAATCAAAGTCACAGAAATATATTTTTGCCACCATTGAAGAAGAAAAAATTTCTAATTAAAATAAAGATATGACTATAAATATTCAGGAGTCATACAAAACATCAACATTTTCTATGCCAAATGCATAGAAAAAAGAAAATATATTAAAATCTGCTTCGGAAAAAGATTAAGGCAGGCACATTAGAATAACATTTGAATTTTGAAGAGACCCTCTAAACCAGTAGGGTCTGAGCAGATGTCCTATAAACTCTAAGAGATTACAGGTGCTGGGCCAGACAACTATACCTAGCAAAACTGTCAATCACAGTTAGTCAATGGAGAAAGAAAAGCTTTCCATAATAAAAACAAATTTAAGCAAGTTCTGTCTGCCAAATAAACCCTATATAACAAAAAGGAAAACTTTAACTTGAAGAAAAAGTTAACTATATATAACAAAGCATACAGAATAAATAAATAATCCCAGAGCAGTTAATGCATGGAGAAAAATATGTACACCCACAACAAAAATAACAAGAATTAATAACCAGTGCTGAATAATAACTCTTACTATGAATGGTGCCAATTCCTCAGTAAAAAGATACAAATTAAAAAGACTGGATGGGAAACAGGATCCATCTTTTTGTTGCACCCAAGAAAGAAATGTCATAAACAAGATAAAGATGGATGAAAATATTCCAAACAAAGGAACAAGAAGCAAGCAAGCACAGCCGTTTTAATATCTGAGAAAAATAAATTCTTTTTAAAAATGTATTTTATTATTTATTACAATTTATTCATTTTGTATGCTGTAAGTAGCCCTCTCCCTCCTCTCCTCCCAGTCCTACCCATCTGCCCTCCTCTCCCCCATGCTCCTTCTCTAGTCCCCTAATAGAGGAGGTCCTCCTCCCCTTCTATCTGACCCTAGCCTATCAGGTCTCATAAGGGTTGGCTGCATCATTTACCTCTGTGCCCTGACAAGGCTGCATCCCCCAGGGAGAGGTGATCAAAGACCCAGCCACTGAGTTCATGTCAGAGATAGTCCTACCCCATTATTAAAGAATCTACTTGGAAAATGAGGTGTGTATGGGCTTTCTTTGAGCAGGGGGTCTAGGTTCTCTCCATGCATGATGCTTGGTTGTAGTATCAGTCTCTGCAGAGCACCTTGGGCCCAGGTTTTTGCCTCTGTTGGTCGACTTGTGGAGCTCCTCTCCCCTCCAGGTCTTTCTATCTCCCTCTTCTTCCATAAGGTTCCCTGCTCTCTGCCCAAAGTTTGACTATGAGTCTCAGCATCTCCTTTGATATCCTGATGGGTTGAGTCTTTCAGAGGCCCCCTGTGGAAGACTCCTGTCCTGTTCCTTGTCTTCTCTTACTTCTGATGTCTATCCTGTTTGCCCTTCAATGGATAATCATAAGATGGTTAGGCATCTTCCTTAGGGTTCTCCTCCTTGTTTCACTTCTTTAAGATTATAGATTTTAGTATGGTTATCCTATATTATACGGTTAATATCCACTTATAAATGAGAATATACTGTGTGTGTCTCTCTGTTTTGGGTTACCTCACTCAGGATGATCTTTTCTACTTCCCACCATTTACCTGCAAATTTCATGATTTCCTTGTTTTTAATTGCTGAATAGTACTCATAGCCATAAGAATAGCTAAGATCAAAAACTAAAGGAGACCAACAGAGCCAAAAAACAAAACAAAACAAAACAAAACAAAACACAACAAAACTGAGTCCTAGGGGCCTGGCAGAGACTGATACCCAATCAAGGACAATGTATGGAGAGGATTTAAAACCCAAGCTCAGAAGTAGCCTATAGACTCAGTCTCCAATTGGGTTCCCTAATAATGGATCACAGGCTTTCTCTGGCTTTTTATTTTATTTTTTTCTGGGGCTTTCTCAGAGACAGGCTCTTTGATCAACTCCCTCAGGAGGGTGTAGCTTTACCAGGCCACAGAGGAAGAAAATGCAACCAGTCCTGATGAGACATCATAGGCTAGGGTCAAATAGAAGGGGTGGAGGACCTTATCTATCAGTGAACTAGAAGAGGGGCCTATGGGGAGATGAGAGAAGAAGGGTGAGATTGAGAGAAGAGGAGTGAGGGGGACACAGCCAGGATACAAACTGAATAAATTGTAATAAATGATAAAAACAAACTCAAGTGATGACACATGCTGGAGAGGATATGGAGAAAGGGGAACCCTCCTACATTGCTGGTGTGAATGTAACCTTGTACAACCACTTTGGAAATTAATTTGGAGCTTTCTCAGAAATTTAGAAGTAGTCCTACCTCAAGACACAGTTATACCACTCCTGGGCATATATCCGAAAGATGCTAAACCATTCACCAAGGATATATCAACTATGTTCATTGCAGCTTTATTTGTAATAGCCATAATCTGGAAACAACCTAGATGTCCCTCAACTGAAGAATGGATACAGAATTTGTGGTACATTTACACAGGAGCAAATAAATTCTAACCAAATAAGACTAGATAAGGAAGGACACTTCAAACTCATTAAAGGAAAAATCCACCAAGACGATATTACAATCCTAAGCATTTTTACATCAAAGACAAAGAAACTCAATTTCATAAAGGAAACACTTCTACTTCTAAAATCGCAAATTGATTCTAACACAGTGATAGTGGGCGACGTCAATAACACACTGTCAGTGATAGACTAGCCATCCAGACAAAATCTAAACAGAAAGATGCTGGCGTTAAATAACATCATAAATCCAAGAAACCTGAAAGACACAGAAAAAGCATTCTTTTTGATAAAAATATAATTTTCATTCTTTTGATAACAGCATCATTGGATCTGACACTCTAGGATTTTTGATAGTTGTTTAATTTATTATTATGATGATGTACAATGTATTCATTTTGTGTCCCAGTTGTAGCCCCCTCCCTCATCTCTTCCCAGTCCTACCCTACCTCTCTCTTCCTTTCCTATCCCTCTTCCATAGTCCATTGATGAGGAAGTCCTCCTCACTTACTGTTGACCCTAGACTATCAGGTCCATCAGGACTACCTGGATCCTCTTCCTCTGTGGGCTGGCTAGGTTGCCCACCAGGGAAAAGTCATCAGGAGCAGGCAATGAGTTCATGTCAGAAACTAGCTTGTCTCCCCTTACTTGGGAAGCCACATGGAGACTGAGGTGTCTGTGGACTACATCTGAGCAGGTTTCAGTATGGTTATCCTATATTATATGGCTTAATAGCTTAAATCTTCGTGCAAAATTTTCACTCTTTTTCTTGACTTCTGCCGAGAACTCTGAAGATTTGTGTACTACTGTCAAATTACACCCCAAAAAGCTGTTTCAATTTTAAGCTCCAGGAATAGTAAATAAAAGGGAATGTTTGGTCAAATATTTTCAAATATGAAATATTTCAAAAACACATTAAATAGTTTCAAATAGCTTATGCTTAAAAACTCTGCTCATGTAAAACAGCAAATTTATTTTGTGACTTATTGTCAGGTATATTTTGATGATATGATTTTCAGATTTTCTGGATTTTCTGGGAGGTAGCCTAGCTGTCAGACCTTTACAATATGTAGATGAGGTCCTCAGTCCAGTCTCCAAGTCTGGAAGAAAAAACTAAGCAAAATATTCTGCTTATCTTTGTAATATTCACTTCAGTCTAATTAGCCTTATTATAAAATGAAAATTATTATTTCATAAATTATTGAAATATAATTGAAAAGAATGAGAAATTAAAAAAAAAAGGCTAAACCATAGCCAGGGTCAGAATTTGGAGTTTATCCTCGAGCACGATTTCTGTTATACACCCAAAACTACAATGCACCTCTAATTTTTGTGTCCCAACCACTCTCAAAATATAACAATCACATCCTGCTTTATGTACTCTATGAACTATCTTGTTTATGTCATGAGAAAGTACAAATTATAAAATAATAATACAAAGTTATAAGATCATATAAGTACATGTATGTATAGAAAGAAGAGAGAGGGAGAAAGAAGGAGGGAGACAAGGAGAAGCAGAGAGAAGTACATTTGGATATACGCTTACTACAATTCGCCCTGTTATTGAAATCAATGTCTAAAAATTATTTGCTTTTATCTCAGGCTATATCTTTTAAAGTCTTGGGTTTTGAGAATTAACTATATTAATTGACTATGTTAATTGTGAAGTCAGTTATTCAGAAATGAATTTTTCTGTATTTTTCATTTAAAGTTAATTCCTTCAAACTCACTAAACTCTTTCCTTTTCTTGATTTCCAACATTTCATAAAATATAATTTCTGTTTTTATCTACTTTTACATTCCAGTGTGTACCATATAAAGAAAGAAAGCAGAAGATTTAATTCAGTTCATTTTTAACTTTAATCCTATTGTTTTGAGCTAATAATTCAGGGGCATGAATTAATTTTCAGAACCTTACCTGATTTCCTTTTTCTATCTCTTTGAAAATCAACTTTTTAAAAAAAATTTGAAATTTATTTTTTATATTAACTAGAGTTCATTCACTTTGTATCCCAGCTGTAGCCCCTCCCTCATTTTCTCCAATCCCACCCTCCCTCTCTCATCTCTTCCCAAGCCCCTTCTCAAAGATCATCCTGAGTGAGGTATCCAAGAAGCAGAAGCACACACACGGAATATGCTCACTTATAAGTGGATATTAAAAATATAATATAGGATAAACGTACAAAAATCTGTACACTTAAAGAAACCAAGCAAGAAAGAGAACCATGGGTAAGATGATAAATCCTCACTCCGAAAGACAAATAGGATGGACACTGGAAGAAAGAGAAAACAGGAAACAGGACAGGAACCTACCACAGAGGGCCTCTGAAAGGCTCTACCCAGCAGTGTATCAAAGCAGATGCTGAGACTCATGGCCAAACTTTGGAAAGAGTGCAGGGAATCTTATGAAAGAAGGGGGTTATAGGAAGACCTGAAGAGGACAGGAGCTCCAAAAGGAGAGCAACAGAACCAAAAAAATCTGGGCACAGGGGCCTTTTCTGAGACTGATACTCCAACCAAGGTCCATTCATGGAGATAACCTAGAACCCCTGCACAGATGTAGCCCATGGCAGCTCAGTATCCAAGTGAATACCCTAGTAATAGGAACAGGGACTGTCTCTGACATGAACTGAGTGGCTGGCTCTTTGACCCTGAAGGCTGTGCAGCCTTGCCAGGCCATAGAGGAGGACAATGCAGCAAGTCCTGATGAGACCTGAACAATCAACTTTCAAAACAAGTAATCTTCTAAACACAACTTTCTTCTACTCACATGTTTCAAGGACACTGAATATTTAAACTATTTTTCCAATGTTTTATAGGTACTGCTTAGGATTACAGTCATCTATAGTTAAAAACAAAACAAAACAAAACAAAACAAAACAAAACAAAACAAAAAACCCTCACTGTCTTCCTATGAATCCCATACAATTCATTCCAGAGCTGTCTGTTTGATGGCAGCTCTTGTGGGTCTAAGCACTGCAAATGCTCCTGTTCTTCATTGGGTTGTTTTCTTGTTAGAAACTTACTAGAAACATTGTAATTTGCATGGTTATATATTTCTATTTCGTAACATTAAGATAGATGAACAGATTAGGGCTTGTTTTGTTTGTTCATTTTCAGAGTCTCCATAGGTTAGGCTGGCATTTCACTTACTCTGTAGCTGAGAAAGACCTTCACCTCAGAACCTTTCTCACACATCTCTGAATCACAGGCAGGTGGCATCATGCACTGCTGGGCAATCTGTTTTGATGTGAAAAATAGAAAGCAAAATATATTTTAACAGGCCAGGATCTTTAATAAGTTAGGTCTCTTTTCCTGCATGAGCCATACAAAGAAGAACATATCTGGTCAAACAGCGGCCCAGACATGTCAACTGAGGGTGAGGGCTGCCATGGACATTGGGAGCCTGCTGCTGATTCGAGCAGCATACACTGATTTTCAGCGCAGCTCTAAAGTCCTGGCTGACAGTTTTTCCTGGAAGTTTCTGACAAATAGCACACACGGTTTGTTTACATTTTTGTGATTTAACGTCTCACTTAAATTACACAGGTGCACATAAACGTGCTCATTTGATCACAGTAATTCCGCTGCCACTAACATTAGTAAGTAACTCAATACAGGAAACAAGCGGGAGCTGAATTTATCACTCCCCTCCATGGCTAATGTACTTGAATGGCTCTGCTGTGATTGGTAGTTATAGTTAATACCGCATTTTAGTATGGGAAGGAACAACAGCTGTATAATGCTCCTTTAAATAGCTTCAGTTTTTCATTTATCAATTTTATTCATTTTTTTTCTCCATCCATTTCTTCTTACTTTTTACTCAAAGACTTCTGATATTTCTGGACCTACTGCTTTTTTTTTTTTTTTTTTTTTTCCCATCCCACTTTTGACTGTTCCACAAAATTTGTACCATTTAAATTTTAGAATCATAAGCTGTTGAGTCTTTTCTGCAGTTGTAAACAGCCAAGATGAAAATAAACATGGGTGACACAGAGTATTTAAACTTATTTATTCATTGATAATTTCTTGTGTGTACTTAATACAACATGGTTTCATGCAGCTCATTGCTCTCTCTTACCCTTATGCCATTCCTACTGTCCATACACGCCCTTGCTTCTGCCATGAATTCTCATCCCCTTCTCCCCTTCCCCCATTATGTATGTGTGTTTATGTGTGTGTGTTGGCGTGTGTGTTTGTGTTTATTTGTGTTTGTATATGTCTGTGTATGTTTGTGTTTTTCTGTATATATGTGCGTGTGTGTTTGTGTAGGTGTGTGCGCGCATGTGCTTTGAGATCTACTGAGTTTAGGCAGGGCCTCTGGTAAGGGCATGAATGTGAAGCTAGCCACTGGATCATGGGTAACTGAGCCGTGGCTACATCACTGTAGACAAGTGGTTCTCAGCCTTCCTAATGCTGTGACCCTTTAATATAGTTTCTCATCTTGTGGGGGACTCCACAGCCATAAAATTATTTCATTGCTGCTTCATAGCTGTAATTTTGCTACAGTTATGGATATAATGTGAAGGTCTTATATGCAAGATATCTGATGTGACCCTCAAAGGCATCATGACCCACAGGTTGGGAAACACTGCACTAAAAAAAAAAAAAAAAAAAAAAAAAAAAAGACTGCCTCTGTCTCTGTAGCTCTTGACTGCAATCCATTTCCCTAAATAAGATAAGATAAGGTTCCTACGACCCTGAGATTTCACCTTACACACATCAAAATGGCTAAAATAATAATAATAATAAAAAAAACTCAAATGACAACACATGCTGGAGAGGTTGTGGAGAAAGGGGAACCCTCCTCCATTACTGGTGTGAATCTAAACTTGTACAACCACTTTGGAAATCAATCTGGCGCTTTCTCAGACAATTAGGAATAATGCTTCCTCAAGATCCAGCCATACCACACCTAGGCATATATCCAAAACTTGCTCAAGTACACAACAATGACATTTGCTCAACCATGTTTGTAGCAGCTTTATTTGTAATAGCCAGAACCTGAAAACAACCCAGATGTCTATCAATGGAGGAATGGATACAGAAATTGTATTTTTACACAATGGAATACTACTCAGCAATCAAAAACGAGGAAATCATGAAATTTGCAGGCATATGGTGGGATCTAGAAAAGATCATTCTGAATGAGGTATTCCAGAAGGAGAAAGACACACATGGTATATACTAACTTATATAGACCTATAAGATATGATAAACATAATGAAATTTATACACCTAAAGAAGATAAACAAGAAAGAAGACCAGGGGTAAGATGATCAATTCTCACTTAGAAAGACAAATTGGACGGGCATTGGACATAGGAGAAAACAAGTTGTTGGACAGAAGCCTACTACAGAGGGCCTCTGAAAGACTTTACCTAGCTGTGTATCAAAGCAGATACTAAGACTCATAACCAAACCTTTGGCAGAGTGCAGGGAATCATATGAAAGAAAGGGGAGTTAGTATGACATGGAGAGGATAGGAGCTCCACAAGACCAAATATATCTGGGCACAGGGGTCTTATATGAGACTGTTTCTCCAACCAAAGACCATGTATGGATATAACCTAGAATCTCTGCTCGGAGGTAGCCTGGGGTAGCTCAGTAACCAATTGATTTTCTCTTAGTAAGGGAAACAGGAACTATTTCTGACATGAACTCAATGGCTGGTTCTTTGACCTCTCCACTCCCCAAGGGAGGAACAGCCCTGGGCCACAGAGGAGGGCTTTGTAGCCAGTCCTGAAGATACCTGATAAGCTAGGGTCAGATTAAAGGAGAGGAGGTCCTCCTGTATCAGTGGACTTGGAAAGGGGCAGGGAGGAGATGAGCAAGGGAGGATGGGATTGGGAGAGAATGAGGGAGTTGGATACAGCTGGGATACAGAGTTAATTAAATGTAACTAATAATAAAAATAAAAATAAATGAAAAAAAGATAAGGTTCCTTATTTGAGCTGCTCACACACCTATGGCTGCGTGTATACTGGCTCATTTTGTACAAGACCTATACATGCTCCACTGACATCATTTACCTGTCATCTACTTCTTTGCTCTTAGACCCTTTACTCATTGTTCACTGAGCTCTAGAGTGGCACTGATTCTTAAAAACTGCAGTGAGGATCACATATAAAAACATTAATCAAGAACCCCATTTCTTTCTGTCTAATACTATTAGTTTGTAACATGGTAGTATAAAAGGACACATAAAATGTGTTTCTAAAATATAAAACCCAGTACCTGGTTTGCAAAAGTGGCATGAAGTGGTAACTTTTATCTACAGCAATCTGGCACCTCAAGGCAAGGGGTTGTATTTGCAAGAGGAGAGATAAAGGAGGAAGAGAGGACAAGAGAGAGGAGAGAAGGAATGAGGGTGTGAGGAAGGAGAAAAACTATGCCTCTATCATCACCACATGTAGTCCAATGCTACTGTCTTTAATACTCAAATACTTCACCAGGTGAAGTACCACTCAGTTTCCAAAGCAGTGTGAACACTGGGGCACCAGAATTTCAGACATTGCTCTTTCACGCCAAGTTCCATGCTTGATGTTAGGAAAATTGTCTTGAAATGAACTGTCATGCTTTCTGATAGGGAAACTTTCAGGCTTTTACCAGTAGCATGGATAGCTGGGGTACTGTGTTCTTTATTTAACTGACAGAATTGGGACACTATTCTGAGTTAAACAGACGTTAGCTATTAGACTGCTTTTTCCTCCTTGATTCTTTCTTTAGCTTTTTAATCTGGTTTTATTGTTATCTTGTTTTTGTTTGCTATGAAGAAAGTTTATAATCAGAAATCAGATATCACCCCTCTTATATTTTCTATAAAAAAGAGGAAAATTTATAATATCACATATTAAGCACTTGTTAGTAGTCCCAATGAAACTGTCATGACAAGCTTCTATTTTGGGCATGGATAATTAAATTTATTTAATCCTTATAGACTTATTAAATATTTTAATTTTATATTAAGTGAGTGTGATAGCATTTTCTTTAAGGAACTGGTATGTTCCTTAAACTCAGGTTCAGATTGTGCTGAGGATTGAACTCAAAGACCTGAGCATATGACATTGGCATTTTATCAAGTCACAGCCTCAGACCTAACTGATGTATTTAGGAAAACTGTGGAATTAGTAAGTGCGCTCAGCTTTGTAAACAAAAAGCATTTACTCCATACGGTAGTTGGCATGAGAATGACCCTGTAGGCTCATATGTTTTAACGCTTTGTCCACAGTTGGAGGAACTATTTTGGAAGGGTGAGGAGGAATAGCCTTGTTGGGGGTGGTATTTTAACTATGGTGAAATTTAAGGTATTAAAAGCCCAGGTCATTACCAGTTGCTCTTTGCCAAGTGCTTGAGGAATAGGATATGAGCTATCACCTCCTTCCCCAACACCATGCCTGTCTACCTGTTGTCATATTCCCCATCATAATGGCCACAGAGTCTAACTCCTTCAAACTGTAAGCAAGCCCCTTAATAAACTCTTCTTTCTATAAATTGCCTTGGTCATGGCACCTCTTCACAGCAAAAGAAAAGTAACTAAGGCACTCCAGGAAGTTTGCCTCTGAAATCAGTAACAACATCAGTTTACAGCAGCGATAGCCACTCAGTTGTGTCGTGTTATGTTTACCAGTGAGGGCTAATGAGACAAGAATGTTGGTTTAATTAATCATCTCAAACTTGCTTACTGCTTTTTAATTTTTAATGATTTTGCCTTGGATTGCACTTTTGTACTTCTTATTTAAAACTATTCTGCAGGGGGCACAGTTTTAAAGTTTATTTTCATTTATTTTACTTTATTGGGTTTGTTGAGGCTGAGTCTCATAACGTAGACCCAGTTGGCCTAGAACTTTCTATGCTGACTGGTTTTGCTGAAGGTTTGCAGTGCCTCTCCTCTCTTTGCCTTCTGAGTACTGCAGACATGGGGCTGTGACAATCTCTGCTTCCACTCTTGGATAAAATTTGCTCTTAAAGGACAAGTACAAAAAAAATGTATATTCGTGGTATGCAACATAATGTATAAATACGTGTGTGTGTGTGTGTGTGTGTGTGTATGTGTGTGTGTGTGCAATGAGTGGCTAATTCAAACTATTTAACATGCTTTTTGTATATTCTTTCTGATGAGAATGCTTAAAATCTACTATTAGGATTTTCAACTTTACTAGTCACTAAGCTGTACAATAATACTCTTGAATTTGTTTCTCCCATTTAACTGGATTTTTCAACTCTTCTGAAAACATCACAAATTCTTCCTTTCACTCCCCATTTTCTGGTCACCAACATTGTTTTTGCGAGTTTGAGCCTGTATCACATGTCATTTATCTTTTAGTGCCTAGCTTTGACCACTTAACACAATAGTACATTACCATTCCTGCATGCCTTTTATTTCTTTCTTTCAATGTTCCATGAATGAAGGTCTGAAAAGATGGAGCCTGTGAGGACTAATGAGGAAGTGAGGAATGGGGATGGACATTGCTTGTTGACTCCTCAATACAAGAGAGGCCCCTAGCTCTGCCCTTCTATTTGATTTTCTGGTTTCAACAACTCTAGTGGCAGAGAAATGACAGAAATGCTCTCCCACAATTGCCTGCCCTTGGCTGGTTTGCCAGAATGGTCTTCTGAATGGATCATTACCACAGAGGATGTGAAAGTGGAGAGGGCAGACCTTAAGGAATTTTGTTAGCATTCCTCTCCAAAAGAAAACAAAACCAGTTCAAGTGATGAGTAACCTCTGCTTGTATGGCAGAAGAGTCAGCAAGAAAATTGCAGGTAGCACTTAAGTACAAAATATGTATTTCCTGCATCAGTTTCCAAGCTTGTCTATTTCCAAGGACAAATGATTTCAATAACTCAAACAATATTTTTCTATATGAAAGAATATATATATATTATGATTTATATTACCTTACAAAACTAAATGCAAAATAAGAATTTCTGTCAGAAAATACAAACTGTATGAAACCAACTGTACTTCACACATTACTGTTTCTTTTCTCAGAATCTCTATGGTATATACATGGAATATTTGGGTTCCCCTCAAATTTCTTGGTGGAAATCCTTATCTCCAATGCCTTGTTAGATGATTAGAACACTAGAGTAGAGACCCCCTTAATGAGATGAATGGCCTTATAATAAAAGCATCAATTTCTTTGTTCCCATCATCACCATTGATATTATAAGAAGCAAGGCCTTGATAGACATGTATCTGCCAGCATCCTCAATCTGGGCTTCCCAGTTTCTGAAATTGTGAGAAACACACTTTTTAAATAAGCCACCCAATCTATGATATTTTGTTATAATAATTCTCATGGAATAAGATATTAAGTCAGCTATTAACATAAAATGAATTCCTAATTAAGAAATCAGAAATCATGTAGCTCATTACAGGGCTACAGGCTCAGTTGTACATCCTTTAAATACCCATTCATTTCTACCTCCATCCTCTTTGCAGAGTTTACCTATTGAGACCTCATAGCTAGGCTGTGGTACTGGTCTCTGCTTTGAGATAATTTTCCCTGATATTATTATTTTTTTTTTCCTTCCTGAGCCAGCAACAGATATTCTGAATTTTGGTTAAGTGTAAGACATTACCACCTTCTCTAACACTTAAATGAAACCAAATTCTTGAGGCCTATTTCTTTGATAATAAAATCAAATTAGAAAAGGAATGAGTTTGGGGATATACTCTTCAAATTGAAGTGATATACTGGTTTTCTTCTTTTCACTTCTTTTTTTCTCTTTCTCTTTCCTTCTTCTGTCTTTCTTCTTTCTTCTGTTTAGAATACAGATGCAAGGCAAGTAAATGAAACAACTATTTTATATCATAACAGGAAGTCTTGTAGCTTAAGTTGGTAATGTCACCATATAGAGGATTCTGTCATTGCCAGTTTCTCAGGCATTTTGATTAGTCTAGTCTGAAAATATTTAAACTTGCTTACATTAAAATTACTGTTGGCTTGGTGCTTCATTTGCAACTTAACAGAACAGGAAAATTCAAAACCTGTTATGGGCTTCTTATTGTTATCTAGACCAAATATGTTTGTATGGATTATGCTTTCAGAAATTCAAGTGCTATCATGGTATCCTTGCATTTAACAATGATCAGAAAACCTAAAAGTATTAGTAAAAACACAAAGTTAGTGTATTTCTCCCTTGCCAGCTTAGCAGCATCTATAGTAGACTTGCCCTATGTTGTCTACCTAGACTTGGACTTAATTGTTTCCTTAACAAAGCATGCTCTTGATGTTTATCTGATTGTAATCCTAGAAAAGAAGTCTAGAAATGTGCCTGTCATACAGTAAGTACCCTCAAAATGTGTTACTAGTGATTAAGTGCTTCTGTATCCACATTAATTTTTTTTGCCATGAATGTATGCTGTTTTTCCCCAAGCAAAGTGTATAGAAAATGTGCTTCATAACAATTGATGTACATATAGTTTTACAAGACTTTCATTACACTTAAGTTGTAAATGTAAACTAAAACCATACATAATTTCTAATGATGCTCCTTAAGGATAATAATATGTTTTGCTCTGAAATGATCTCCTCTTTCAGATCTGGGAGAAGGAACATAGTGCTCACACAAGGGTATATTCTCATTCATTTTTAATGCTGTTTTTACTGAACATTTATTTCGTATCTGAAATTGGACAAGCAATGGTCTAACTTAACATTGGGTTTGACTTCTCCAGTGCTCTTTCTGAAATGGGAAGACCAATGTAGGGTAACAATAAGTATCCAAGGCTGCTAAGCATCCTATAGTTTAGGATCATGTCATTATTCACACATCTATGTATATAGTATCTTGTAACGCCTATTTATACTGCCTTTTCCTTTATGGTATATGGTTCTTGAAAGCATATTATTTTTACTGATGTATCAGCAAGTAGATGTATCAGTTAGGGACATTTTAGTTACATGCGACAAAAAAACAAAATATAACCAATAAAAGTAAGGTAGATTTATAGTGTCATGTTCAGATGTTGTGTGTGCGGATTTTTTTTTTTTTTATGTGCACGTACTTTGTTAGCTGTAGAGTACCCTTATGATGAAGCTGATTCATCTCTCAGTTGTGACAGTACTGAGATTAATGAAGTTTTTTGACCTTGTTCTCTAAGAAAGAGAACTACCTGTGATTGCAGACATAAAGATAAACACACACAAAGCAAAAACGACATCTTTCTTTCTGTGGGAGGGAGAGATATGAGTCTATATCCTCACTCTGATTGGTGAACTTAAATCGCAGTAATGTTCTTGGACTAAAAGGAGATATAAAAAACATTTTGCTCATGCGTTTCCTACAGCTGGAGATGATACAAAACCCTGAAAGAACTAGTGTTCTTGAAGTAAAGAAACAATGATGGACGTTAGAACAATCAGCATTCATTAAGCAGTCCACAGCGCTCACTGAGCACAGGCAGGTATTCAGCTCTATTTGTTGGATGAATGCTCATTGAATGCTGCTTGCTTTCAAACGCTTGTAAATATTCAAGTTGAAGCTTGTAGAAATTAATCAAAAATATTGATACTGAATAAGAGCATCTTTCAAACAATTTCTAATCTCTTCATAAGTATTTTCAGTGATTTTGAAAATGAATATAGATTATTTTAATGCGATTTTATATTTGTCTGTTTTTTTTTTTTAGAACCGTTCATCATCTCAACCCCAAATTAAAGATTTTACAATTTATTTTGTCCTTTTACAGGAATTTGAGATATCCTTAAGGACACAGTGTGTCCCTGTACTCTCTGTTCCTGGTGACACCTCACACTGGAGCATCATGAAAGCCCTGCAACACCATCCTTGGCCTCTCTGTGATACTGCATCTTCATTCTCTCAACAGAAACATGTTCTACCCATGTCAGTGCCTTGAGGACCACAGACTCTGCTGTAGCTAAATGTGTGATTTGGGAGGACTTGCCTGCATTCAGGTATACACCACCCTATGGCTACTCACCAGGACCTGAAATATATATATAATATATTTAATATAAAATTTAATATAAAATATATAAATATATATATTTAAGGCTATGTAACTCCTTGGTCTTCAGTTTTACCTGAAAACGGAATTCAAATCTCAAGACAATACAACTTCCATACAATTCTGTGACTGTGCTTCTTTGGCATCCCTGTCTCAGTTCACCTACATAATGCATCTGATCATTGGCTGTCAGTCACAAATGAAATGGTCAGTCTGCTTCTGTTGCTGTTTGTTTGTGTGTGTGTGTGACTTTTATAATAAAAAATAACAACTGAAATAAAGCAAAAAAAAAAAATCCTGTGACTATATCTATGTGACCAAAAAGGATTTAAATTTTATTTTTATATTGACATTCTTTTTTTTTCTGGAAATTTCTATTTAATATTTTTTTGAGCATGGATGACCATATCAAGAGATAATAAAGAAAAATATTGGACAATACAGGAACACTATTATCCTTGTTCTCACAGCATTTCCTGTTAGACATGTCTCCCCCAGTTTATTGATGGAAAGCTGAACTACTTATCACACCTGATCAACCAAGAAGTGAAACACTGTGCGGCCAGAACATACAACCAGGGTAGGCAATCCTGAGCAATAGTGAAGTTGAGATGTGTCCAAATCTTGAAAATCTTGCACTGAGACCAGCAGGAGTAGGACTGATTCCTCCCTGCTCTGGGTCTGCATGTCCCAGGATAAGTAGCCTTCTGACCTTCACCTCTGGTGGCCAAGTTACAGGTTAAACATCCTCTCTCTTTATTTTTAAAAATTTAAGGACCTCAACATAAAACCAGATACTCTAAATCAGTTGGAAAAAAAAGTGGGGAACAGCCTAGAACTCACTGGCACAGGAGACAACTTCCTGAACAGAACACCAACAGCACAGGCTCTAAGAGCAACAATCAATAAATGGGACCTCATGAAACTGAAAAGCTTCTGTAAAGCAAAAGATACCGTCATCAAAACAAAACGACTGCCTACAGATTGGGAAAGAATCTTCACCAACCCTTTATCTGACAGAAGGCTAATATCCAGTATATATAAAGAACTAAAGAAGCAGAAAAGCAACAAACCAAGTAATCCCATTAAAAAATGGGGAATGGAGCTAAACAGAATTCTCGAAAGAGGAACATCAAATGGCAGAGAAACACTTAAAGAAATGTTCAACCTCATTAGCCATTAGGGAAATGAAAATCAAAACAACTCTGAGATTTCACCTTTTACCCATCAGAATGGCCAAGATGAAAAATTCAAGTGACAACACATGCTGGAGAGGTTGTGGAGAAAAAGGAACCCTCCTCCATTGCTGGTGGGAATGTAAACTGGTACAACCACTTTGGAAGTCAATCTGGCGCTTTCTCAGACAATTAGGAGTAGTGCTACCTCAAGACCCAGCTATACCACTCCTAGGTATATATTGACATTCTAAAATATTCTCTGAATTATCTCTGGAACAGTATTCTTTAAGGAAATGTTGATTACTTTCAAATAATCAATATTACTAAGGTAAGTGCCATTCAATATTAAAACATAGAATGTTACAGTGAAACACGAAAGTGCGTGAGTCCAAAATACATAATGGCTCCTGTTCTCTATGTGAGTGAATGAGGTATTGAATCTCATATTAAATCAAGACCATTGATTTGGCTATGGGAAGGATTAGAAATAAATCTTCAAGAGGACAGAAACAGTATATAGCCCACAGTAGGGAGATAAAAAACAATTTTAAAGCATGACTCTTACTAGAGTTTTATTTTGATTTGATCAAGTTCAAAGGCTTTGTTGGGTATAGCAGAGGAGTAATTGAACAGAATCCTGAAATCCTTTTTGCAGATGTCTCCCCAGTGATACAGTCTAGGGGTCTTGTTTGAGTTAATTTTCTCTGCCAGTTAAAGTATTAAAAGACAGGGGCAACTGGAGCCCAGCTTATAGGAGTTGGGAACTCTTAAACATTGCAAAAAGAAGAAGAAAGAATCAGTAGTTGGAAAAAGGCATCTGTCGGGGGTGAGAAACACATATGTAGCAGACACAGAGAAAAAGAATCTTTGCAAAGTAGAGAGAAGACTTGCAAAGCTGGAAAATCCAGATTTTTGTTTGTGTTTTTGTCTTTCGAGGTCTGGGATTTTAAATTTTCTGAGGAGTTTTCCTCCCCTAATCTAGGTTTGATCAGTTTGAAGAAAGGTAGGTGGATGATTGGCCCATAATATGTTGTGTAACAGGTCCTGGTCTGGCCTGGAAGTTGTTATGCCAGTCCATCAGCAAGGGACCTACCGGCAGGAAAGAGAAAAGAAAAACAACAACAAATACCTTGTGTTGAGCTGCTACTCATTTTCCTTATTTCGGAAGGGTGAAGAAGACACTGCCATCTTGCAACTTGGCCACTCCTAGTCATGGGTCCTCTCCCCATTTTTCTGCCTTGCAGGGAGTTTGTCTAACTTTCATTCCATCATCCATCCATGTCTGGACAGTGCATAAATATAACATACAATCTCTTATTTTCAATGAAAACACTATGACTTTGACAGAAAATACAACAACAATATTTTTGAGGTTTTAGAAAATAAAGTTTGTTATAAACAAAATACCTTTCTGAAAGTGTGAATCTGTAATAGAGTGGTAGACCACAAACACAAAAACAACAAAAATACTGTAACATCATTGTGTGTGTAGAAAATGAAAGACCAAGGTTATTGTCTTGGTTAGGTTTCTATTGAGTCAAAACATGCCCAAAAGCAAAGTGGGGAGCAAAGAGCTTATTTGGCTTATATACCCTGCTCAGGTCACAGTCTATTGAGGGAAGCCAAGACAGGAACTCAAGGTCAGAACCTGAAGGCAGAACCCAAAGCAGAAGCCATAGAAGAATGTTGCTTACTGGTATGCTTCTCACAGTTTGTTTCTAATACACCTGCCTAGGAGTGATGTTTTCCAAAGGGGGCTGGGCCTTAATATACCAATTAGCAATCAATAAATGCCTGGACAAATGTCTTTATATTATGTACTTTGTGTCATCCATATTTAGTCTCTTTTTTTTTTAATTCATATAATTGAGTATAGGCTGTTTTACATTAGGCTACACATAAAGATAAAATGAAAAAATTTCAGTTTGCTCCATTTTATCATTCTCTTCCTGTCTCTGTCTTTATCTCTTCCTTTACCTTATCCTTATGTGTTTTGGTTTAATACCAAAACAAAAGAGGGAGAAGAATATAGACACAAAAATATATAACTCTTACCCCAAAGAGTATATGATATTCTTTATTCTTGAACAAAATATAAGTGACCGTGGCAAGTGAATATAGATTTAGGTTACCTCAAATAAGGATCTAACATAGAAATACCAGAAGAGGATATACAAATCAAGGCATTTCCCAAATACTTTGATGGAAATGTCAGGTAGGTGGGTTACAAAAGTGGAGAAATCTCTGTTAGAAGTCTCAATTCTACCAAATAAAGTCTCAATTCTACCAAATAAAGTCTCAATTCTACCAAATATTCATTCATTCATTCATTTATTCATTCATTCATTCATTCATTCATTCATTTCTCTCTCTTTCTTTTTTATTTGAGAAAAAGTTTCTCTGTGTAGCTTGGACTTTGTGTCCTGGACTCACTTTGTAGACCAGGCTGGCCTTGAACTCACTGCTATCTGCCAGCCTCTGCCTCTAAGAGTGCTGGGATTACAGTTGTGTGCCACCACACTGGGCTCCCAATAATATTGTTAATGTTTGTACTGAGGGAAAGCAGTACTCTCTTGCTACACACTCCAAAGCTTTTATCACATTGTCATAAGGATGCTGTTACAGATTCTTCCTTACCTTCACACTCCTAGTGAGCAGAGAGCAAGTTTCTGTTATGATGGACCGCTCAAAACAAATGGTGTTTTTCACGTTTGCTCTTTATTCTTTTTATTTGCATTGAAACAGCACACAATGCTGAAAGGTCTTTTGTTTTTCTACTTCCTGGAATCAAGGCGAAGGGCTGACATTTACAGCTCTAAGCGATCCAAGTGCCACATTAGCATCTATTTATTAAAGATGATCTTTCATGTACAGTACAGCTAGAGCATTTGGCCTAATTTACTGTACTAACGTTTCCAATTTGGCTCTGAGTGGGGAGTTGGGCCAGCAGCGCTCTGTCCTATGGTGAAATAGTGCCTAATCAGTATTTATGAATAGGGTTTTAGAAGTCGCTAAAGAGCACAGAAAGAGATTTTACCTTCTTAAAGCACAAATATTGCTGAGCACTGGGAATCTGAAAGGCACATTAGGATGCAATAGCTTGCTTTTTTTTTTTTTTTAAACTTGCAGTTAAAAATGTGTAATATAATACTGTCAGTAATTTAAATGGAGTGTACCTCTTTCTTTCAGACATTAATGCTATTTGTTAAACTTTGTAATTACTATGCAAATGAAGTGCTGTACTTAAAAAATGGCAGTGCCAAGAGAACAACAGAGAAAAACAGTTTGAAATTCAAACTAATACAAAATAACCTTCAAGCCTTTTAGAACTCAAATATTGTGTGTGTTTGTTTCTCTCCCCCTTCCTTTCAATGCAACATTTGGGTGAAAGCAATGGGAATGTGTCTTTGTTCTTAATATGTTGATAGCAAAAGGCTTAGAGCCAGAGGTTTTGAAAGCTTCAGAGACACATTAGCTCCCTGATCTTCACAACAGGTGGCTGGTATTTTTATCCCTCCTTTAGAGATGAAAAAATTTAGTCCCAGAGATGCTTAACTCATTTGCTTGGGGTCACTTAAACAAGCCACTGACAGCCAGGGACAGATCTGAGAATTTCCAAACCCAAGGCTGCTGTGAGAATCCCCAGACAGCAATCACTTGAAGGGAACAGAATTTATGGCTCAAATTATGATTTCAGAATATTAAACACTCTTTGAACCAGTACAATATAGTTTCTTTTCATGCCAGGTAGGTATGTGAGAAGCAAAGGATCAAGTCTTGGTTTCCTGAGAATTAGCTCTTGACAGGCAAATGTCTGTGAGCTTCTGAGCAGCTCATAGGTGACAAAAAACAGCTGATGAAGAAGGGAGCCACTGTCTGTTCCCTGGTGTTTCTGGGACTACTGCAGCACCTGACAGACCAGGCCCTCTCAAGTGTGTTGGCTCATACATTCCTGTGACCGTTTGTCATTTACAGGACTTATAGTCACAATGTCCCTTTTCCCTGTCGGTCACTTTTCCTACCATGAATTCCCAGCTCTGAAAAACAGAGCAATGAGCAACAACAGAAAAGTTTTTCCCTATCTCCACTTCTTCTCTTGGGGGATTGCTTTTTGCACTTGAAACTGAATTAATATGACTTTTTTCTCTATAGCCTATTCTTACAACTTTGATCTTTCCTTGACTTAATAAAGCAGAAGACTCTAAGAAATGGGTCTGTTGATGGGAAAGGTCTTAACCTCTCTAGGTTATTCTATTAAATTAAATTTATAGATTTTCAAATTAAATCTATAGATTCATTACTCAGAAGAATGAGAAAATGAAGGCAAGATGTATACTTGACAGTTGTCTTCAACAAAAAGAAAGCAGGTAATGACCTTTGACTTTGGTGAGAGGCAGCTACAGTCGATTTGAAATCACATAAGCTCAGGGTTACCAATGGCTTGCTTGGTATTGCAGTTTGCCTTATGGCCACAGTGGGGATACACAGTAAGGATACACAGATTCCCCCTGTAAGTCTCTCTACTATATTTCAACTTGAAGTACAAAGTATTGAAGAATGGACATGGGAGAAGGTATAAATTAGAAAGGCATTTGCCTCAGCTTCAAGGCTGGAACAGCTGGTTTGAGCTTGGTTTCTATAGGAAAGCTGGTTTTAAAATTATTTTCTTTATTATTATTATTTATTACAATGTATTCACTTTGTATCTCTCGTTCATCTCCTCATGGTCCCACCTCCTTCCCTCCCCCTGTTCCATGTTCCTCCTCTAGACCACTGATAAGGGAGACTCTAGACTATCAGGTCTCATCAGGACTGTCTGGATCCTTTCTCTGTGGCTTAGTTAGGCTACCTCCCCAGGGGAAGGTGATCAAAAAGCCAGCCACTGAGTCCCTCTCAGAGACAGCCCCTGCTCCCCTTACTATGGAACCCACATGGAGACTGACCTGCTCATAGGCTACATCTGAACAGGAGGTCTAGGTCCTCTCCATGCATGGTCCTTGGTTGGTTCATCAGTCTCTGAAGGACCCCCTGGGTCCGGATTTTTTGGTTCTGTTGGTCTCCTTGTGGAGCTTCTGTCTCCTCCACGTCTTTCTATCTTCCCCTTCTTCCGTGAGATTCTCTGCACTCTGTCCATTGTTTGACTATGAGTCTCAGCATCTGCTTAGAAACCCTTCTGGGTAGAGTCTTTCAGAGGCCCTCTGTGGTAGGCTCCTGTCCTGTTCCTTGTTTTCTCCTACTTTTGATGTCTATCCTGTTTGCCCTTCTAGATGAGGATTAAGCCTCTTTCCTAGAGTCCTTCTTGTTGTTTAGCTTCTTTAGGACTATAGATCTTAGTGTGTTTATCCTATATTATATGGCTAGTATCCATTTACAAGTGAGTACATACCATATGTGTCTTTCTAGAAAGCTATTTTCCTGAAGGAAATCTAACTGGCAATTCAGAGCAGCTAAAGTAAGAGTCCTGCATCACTAAGTTACTTTCACAAGTGCTTCCTTGACACGACTGTGGTTATCCTGAGGAGGACGGGAAACAATCTGTGCCTGGATATATTTTAGATATCAGCCTGGCTACATTCTCTTTTCATAGTGCATGGTATTATGGAAGGCTCAGGAATGCTGGTTCATAAGGCTGTATAATGGAAAAGGTGTTAACTCTTTCTGGCCTTTGTTCTCTTCAGAGCTAAATGGACATTATGTTTACTCTCTGAGTTGTTGAAAGAATTTAATGAGTTTGTACCTCCACCTGCTTCTGAGTGCATCTGGCTCACTGTTTTGAAAATAGCTTCACTCAAAGAGTAAGATGTTCTTTTTACTTCAGTTCCAAAAAAAATGTATATTCACAGAGAATTGAGAATCAGGTCACATTATTCTGCACGACAAGTTTCTTCAGAGATATGTTTGCCAAATCTACCAGCTGTCTTCACATCATGTTCCCATGAGGTTTCTGCATATTTTCCATGCCCCTTTGGTGACTCCTGGGAAGCAAACTCTCCCCCAGAAGGCATCAGGGTGTAGGCAGATGCTCCATTAATCTTTTCGTTGGCATATTACAACCAATGGTGTGGATGACCCAAGGGCAATCAGGAAGAGAGTTAGCTTGACAGAGCCTGAAGGCCTCTGTAGAAGACTCTAATATATTAGAGTACAGTGAATGATAAAGTTTTTAAACAGCACTCTGAGTTACAGGGAGAGAAGTATAAAGGGAGGAAGGGAAAGAAACAGATGAAGAGAGAGAGAGAGAGAGAGAGAGAGAGAGAGAGAGAGCACTTCCAGTGGAGACCGTGGCACTGTGAGAGTTACAGAGAGATCTCACTGTATACAATGGCACTGGCTAAGTCTAGGAAATGAAAGAAAGGTCAGCAAGAGCAAAAGTCAGGCAACATTCCAGAATGTTTCGATGTTATTTGTTCCAGTATACAATTCCTCTACAAATATGGGAATTTTAGGATTTCATAACATTTACATTTTAGAGAAATGTAAGAAATAAATAGCATTCTGTATTTGAGCCAGGCACAACATGTTTTAATTTTGCATTTCTTCTATTATTTATTATTATCTGAAAATAGTTGAGATGTTAGATATTAGAGTTTATAGTTACTTCTTTTAAGTTTATCATTTTTGTTAGTGCCACATAAATTTCGTTAACATTACTTTGTGTTTTTTGTGATGCAAGGTCTTCTTATATAGCAGCCTAGGCTGGCTTTGCAACTCCTATGTACCAGGACTTGCAACTGAGTGCCACTATCTATGCTTTGAATACATCATCTTTTATAGATCAAATATATATTGTATAAATAACAGAAATATATTTCATTGATAAACCAATTTTTGGGTATTTTCCTTTCAGGTGCTTGTTTTTACAAACACATTTTAGTGATTCCTTCAAAGCAAATTCCTCAGAATTTGTATTAGTCAAAGTAAGTGGAGGCATATTTTAAGTATGTTTAACATGATATAATGGAATTACATTAATTTTATGCCTGTTCAATTTTCTTAGGAAAGTATTAAGGAGCCTTATGTTTATAAAGCAGCCTTCAAAGGTAAGGATAGCCAATGTACAATGTCTGTCTCGTACAAATCGAGACTCCACAGTGTAGAATATTTAAATGGTCTGCTTGAAGTTATACCCTGGAGCCATTCAGGGTAATGTTCTGAGTCTGTCTCTCAGTGTCCACTAGTTTCAGATCAGTTCACTTGCCTTAGTCCACAGCATGGCTTTTGCAAATAGCTTGACTTCCTTGTTCACAATCCATTCACAGTATACATATAGCTGTCCCGCAGTACACTGCCAAACCCAAACCCTAAGGTGATGTTTGTTCTGGAAACATCTTGACAGTCTGCAGGGCTGAGAAATGTCAATGCCTTCTTCCCGGCTGTACCCAGTATGAACTAAGAAACACAAATCCTGGAGAAATGTGTTCTAAAATGATGGTTATGTAGCCAACTTCATCTATTTAGCTAATTCATTTTTGTTTCAACTGCAAGCTAACCTTTCTTTTCTTGTCCATGCATTAGTTTAATTGTTCTAAAGGAGAAAAGCAATTTGAAAGTTGACAGGAAAGCTTGTTTTTGTCTCGCTTCCTCTCAATTTGATCAGTATCACAGTGAACATTTCAGAGCATAAGGCCCTCAGCTAACATCTTCTTTCCTCTTATTCCATAATGGGTGCATCATTAGGATTTTATTCCTCTGGTCCCTACTTTCTGCTTATTGTTCAGTTTCTTCCTCAACTTGTAAGTAATTTATTATGACTTCAACTTTAGGTGCTTTGCTTTCAGTTTGCAAGTACAGTCTCATTAAACTATTCTAAAATATTTGTGTTTCATTTAGGTTTATAAACTATAGTAGCTGAGACTAATTTTGAACTAATGAGCTTCTTTCCAGAAAACTTGTAAGGAGCCAGATGTCAAGCTGATTGTCATCTTGTCCATTTCGCACTGACTTTTTGGTTCCGGTTTTTTTTTTTATATAAATAATGGAAATATATTTCATTAATGAACAAGTATCATTTGCTGGATTATTTTTGGAGAGTTTTTACCTTTGATAACATGGTAACCATTGTAGAAGAAAGAAACACATAATGAAGGGATGGTAACTTGCTCAAATCAGTACCAATATTTTTATTTTTGCCTATATATGCATATATATATGTATATATATATAGTCATATTTTATTTGACCTCCATCCTTTCAGTGACATATAGAGCTCATCTCAGTGACCACTGTGTAAAGAAACTGTTTTAATAATTGCTTCTTATGCTACTCTTGGCATGATGGGCTAATAGGACAGCAAGGATATCCACATTCCAGAACTCATGAGCATATTTTCATTTATATGGCAAAAGGTATTGTGTGGAGGTAGGTTTAATTAAAGATCTTGATATGTTTTGATAGTGGGGAGATATTCCTGAATTCTCTGAATGGAAAGAAAAACAAAGAAACATTATGAGAGATACAGCAGAGATTAAAGTGCTGTGGTCAAAAGACAATATATGTAAATAGCTTCTACACACAGGGGAATGTGTGGACTTTTTTTTTTTCTTTGAAGTCTCCAGAGGAAATCAGGCCTGCTGAGATGTTCAGTATAACTTTACAAGACTCATTTTGGAATGAGTCTTGGAACTCATTTTGTGACTCCCAGAAAGTAAGTGTATTTTCATTTTATTTGTATGTAACCTCTAATGTTATGTCAACTTTTATAGCAGCAACAAGGAACTAATTTTCAGAAAAGTGTGCTTAGAGTCTTCATGGTGTTGACCATTGAAATCTATAGTGTGTATTGCTCCAGATCTGATGTTCACCCTGGAGCTATTATTTCCATACTTTTGTAAACATCACTCGCTCTAGGTAGAAATGAATAGAGAACATTTTAAATCGCTCAGTCCTAGGTAAAGTTAGGATTTTATTATGGAGAAGTTCTTGGATCAAATCACAAACAAGACTGAAAATGGTGATAGGGAGCTGGAATCCAGCTCCCATCTGGGTAAATTCCTTAGCATCGCTGTAGCTCGTGCTCACTCTTTTTTAAACTAGAGGTAAGTAAGGCTTTAGGAAGTTTAGGAAGATTAAATTACTCAGTACCTATAAATTCATTAAATGATTAGTGGAACAAATTAATTTCATCTAGTAAGTTTTAATGAGGTTTTCTGTAACAGTAATTACACTTTTATCTTTTAGGTCGGTGTTTATTATGTTCCCTCTCCACGTGCTACACAGGTGCACAGCAATCCTTACCACAAACACAAACTTCCTTAGGGTACCACAGACTGAAAAGCAGAAACATACAAGTTGTATGGCAGGGAAGCTTCGCATACGTATTTGAATCTCTCTGTATATAAATGTGTATACAAGTATTTGTATATGTGTATATACACATCTATGTGTTTGTCTGTCTGTCTATCTATGAGTACGTGATAAAAGTAGGCACATGGAGGTCAGAGGACAGCCTCGGTGTCGGGTGTCTACTCTTTCTTCCCACCTTCTTCGAGACAGGTCTTTTCTGGTTTGTTGTTCTATTCCCCAGGTTGGCTGGCCTGAGAGCTCCTTCTCCACCTTTTATCTTGCTGAAGATGCGCAGGAATCAGAGCTGTGTGCTGTGCTCTTACCATCTTATTGACGGTTCTGGGAGTCTGAGGTCAGTCCTTCTGCTAGCAACTTTACTTTCTGATCTTTCTTTCCAGTCCCCAAGTTATGTATTAAATAAGTAACCAAGCAAATCCTATCACTAAAAAGTTTAGGAAAATATATTCTAGAGACAGTTTTGACATTTACCACACATAGACACTTTGCTATGTGAAACACACGTGATATAATATTACTTTCCAAATATTTCATGGTTTGTATATCTATAACATCACTTATAATATCAGTTCTCTTTCTACAGATTAAGAATATGAACTTGGTACATGAATAGACTTAAAAAAATTCATATAGAGAATCAAGTTCAAGAAGTGACATCGAAATCACATTCTAACGTAAGAACTTTTTCCATTACAGCCTTTTGCTTAATATAGAATTACTACTTTAGGGAATGTACTTATTCTAGAAGAAGGTAAAGATATATGTTTATATCTGCATGTCATGGAGGTTTCTTCCTCAATTCATATTTTAATTGTGCCTGATTTGTCTCTATGCTATTCACTGTTGGAGCTACATCAACACGATAGGGTTTCACATACAGCATGAGCATAATTTAGGCCATAAAAATAAATGGGATTGATATTCATTTATTCTCCAATAATTTTTGGTGTACATCTATCCTTTGTTAACTATTGGGTAGTACGAACATGAGTTTCCCATGTATGCAAAGATGTGGAAGAGAACAAAAAAATGAGAATCATTCAGCATATTATTCTCCTTTAAGCAAAGCAGTTCTTCAGTGCTCATGAAATTATGTATTCCCCAATAATATTAAAGAAAAATTATCAGCCCATTTGTGATTATATTTGTACTCATGGTTAGAAGACAAGTGAGTCAACTGAACAAGAGTGTGGTTGGAATATTGGAGTATCCAGCATGGAGTTTTCATGCTGTACTATTTATATTGTCATTTCTCTTAGTATCATTTCCCTACAATGCATCCCAATGTTTTTACATGTTATGTTTCTTTCTACATGTCAACACGTGGTAGTTTGAATGAGAAATGTTCCCCATAGGCTCAGGTTTTTGGACACTTGGAGCACTAAGTTACAGAGCCTTTAGCAGGTAGAGTCTTGCTGGAGGAAGTGTAACTAGGGAAGGGTCTTTGAGAGTTTACAGTCTTGCCCCACTTCCAGTTCATTCTCTCTGCTTTTCCCATGTGTCTGAAGATGTGAGCTTTCATATGCATCCTCTAGCTGTAATACCTGAAGCTTGTTCCCATGCTTCCCTGCTTGGTAAACTTATATTCCAGTGGAATCATAAGCTAAGATAAACTTATTCTTTGATAACCAGTATTGTGCCCTAGTGTTTCACCTACAGTCCCTCTATTGCAGCGAGAATCAGAATGGCCCTCATGAAATCATATGTTTGAATACTTGTTCCACAGTTGGTGGAACTGTTTGGGGAGAATTAGGAGGTGTGGCCTTGCTGAAGGACGTATGTCACTGGGAATGAGGTTAAGGTTTAAAAAGCTCACATCCTTTTTAATTCTCTCTCTCTCTTTCTCTCTCTCTCTCTGTGTGTGTGTGTCTCATTCTGATTGTCTGTCTGTCTGTCTTTTTGTTGATGACTTCAACCTGCAATTCAGTATGTAAGTTCTCAGTACTGTTCCAGCACAATACCTGCCTGCCTGCTGCCGTGCTACAAACAATGAACAGGGACGAATGCTCTGAAATCATGAGCTCCAAATCCAATGCTTACTTTTATAATTGATAATTTTGGTCATGGTGCTTTGTCACAGCAATAGAAAAGAAACCAAGGAACCTTCATTTAACAACTGTTCTGAAGCAACTACCACAAACCAGAGCTTAAACTCTATTCAATTTTATATTTATAACGTATGTCAAAACAGTAATATTTACATTTGAGGGTTGTCGTTAGTGTCTGTTAGTTGTAATTGGTTTACTCTCTCATTCCACAAGTAAAGCTGGTCTATGTATAGTGACCATTGCTCAAAAAGATCAATGTGAAGCAGGAAAAACCACATCACTCTTAGTGTAGTAAGAGAAAGAAATACTCTGGTAGAGGATCACCATTGTGCTGGAAAGATGAAGTCAGTGCAAATTTTCGAGGCTTTAAAATATAAGCTGGGTGACTTTTGAGTGTATTGCGAAGGGAGAGTGAGCTGAGATCTGACGGGGTTATGGTGTAATAACTTGGATTGGCGGACACTCCGAAGTGGCAATCTTTATGCCAATTTTCAGAATTGTTAGTTTTGAATGTTCTTCTATTTTATAAGTAATTATGTCTCTGATGGGCATATATTTCTACAGCAACTAACACAATGATTTTTTTTTTGTAGTTTCGCCATCATTTAACTTAGATAACGTGCCTTAAGGTATAAGAGGATGATTTAAGAGACAATGTACCTCTCACCATGTAAGTTCTCTTTTCATTATTTCATATGTCTGGCATACTGTAGTCATGATGACTGCTTTATCGGTACGGATCCCAGAGTGGAGGCAGCATCATGGCCAGCAGCTTCACCAACACTCCTGTCACCCTCATAAAACTTGTGTGTCAGCTACCCCCCCTCCTTTTTGGTGTTAGAATTATTTGGTTTAGTATGAATGAAAGAGATATTAAGTATATGTTTAATGACTGTGTAATAGAAAATGTCTAAGTCAATGAGTATAGTACTATTAAGTACTACATTAAGTATTAATATATCTAATTTTTTTGGATTTTTCAAGGATGTGCCCTATTATAACAAAAGATGGCAACATGTTGAAGCATGAACATAGTATTAAATAGGAAAATGATAATTTACTTTGAAAAATATTCTTTATCAATTTAATTAATTTAAAATTATCATTGATGTTTCACCTCTGTATTTATGACCTACAGTTATGCATAAATTTAACTCTTGTGTTTGGTGAAGATTGTCCAACAGTTGTCTTTGATATTCCCTCTTTTTATTTTTTTCACAGAAAACGTGATACAGCTATATTTGCTACTATACAAGACATAGTATTTTCTAAGGTAAACTGTCTAGGTAGTCTGGGGAGAGCAACTGTGCTTAGCCAGTATTTGACGATTAAATTTAGCTTTCTTCATTTGGAATAGCATTGCTTAACACTGTACAACTTTCTAATATTATGGAAAATTGCTACCATAATTATGTGTCTTGGTAAAATCTGTATAATTCCAGAATGAATTAAGAATAATGTTGCACAGGAAGACTGGGTGAAGAACTCTGAGCAGTATTTATGTCTCTGCCAGAATATCCTTCAGCTATTCATGACATAATTAGTACAATGCTTTGTCATTTATAATGGATTGCTGAATAGCTATATATACTTATATAATGAGAAAGAAAAGTCAGTGAGAAAACAAGGAGCAACATTAAGCAGATATTTCAACTTCACCCGTTCTTCTCTGCATTATCTATCAAATTCAGAAGTCTTGTGTGAGACTTCCTGGATGAGACCACATGAATTGATTCCTCCATAGTATTGATAGATTTCATAATTCGTAATTTTTACATGACTTTAATTAATTATCAGTGAAAAATCTTATCACATGAACTTAAAAACGTGTGTGATATCAGACAGGCCAGCATGTCTTACCAACCCTAGGTTCATCTCCTTGCTGACCACCCCAAATCTGATATTTTCATTAAAATATTTTGATACAGGCATAATGTGGACTAGTGAAGACTGTGAGAGAAGTGCAGCCTATCTCTTACTGCACAGAAAATGTGAGCCTCAGTTTTGTTCCCTCTAGAACAACAGAAAAAGCTCTTTGGTATTTACAGAGAAATGTTTCGTGCGTATTTTCCGGCTTTGAAAACATTTTATTTTATCAAATTTATTTATTTACTCATTTAATATCTGGATCGCACGCCCCTCCTTCCTCTTCTCCCAGTCTACACTCTTTGCCCTTTCCCCTGTCCCCTTCTCCTCAGAAAAGGGAACCCTCTCTCCCCCGCGGCAGGACATCATCTCACATCAGGACTAAGGGAATCTTCTTCCACTGAGGCTGAACAAGAGAGCCCAGTTAGGGGAATGTGATCCAAAAGCAGGCAAGAATCTGTGTCAGAGGCAATCCAGCTCCATTTGCTAGGGAACAGACAGGAAGATAAAGCTGCCAATTAGTGTTGTGGGCCTACACCCAGTGTATGCGTGTTCTTTGGTTGGAGCTTCAGTCTCTGTAAGCCCCTATGGGCTTAGGTTAGTTGACTCTGTTGGTCTTGGGAATTGTTCCCTCTGGGACCTTCTGTCCTTTCCCTCACTCTTCCATAAGACTCCCAGAGCTCTGAGTTTTGACTAATGTTTGGCTGTGGGTTTAAGCATCTGTTTTGATCCACTACTGGGTGGAGCCACTCAGACGATAGTTAATGCTAGGCTCCTCTCTGCAAGCATATCAGAGTATCATTAATAGTGTTAAGAATTGGCTCCCTCCTATGGGGTGGGTTTCAGGTTGGGCCAGTCATTTGTGGTCCATTCTCTCAATCTTTGTCCCATCTTTATCACTGCACATCATTTCTCCCCTTTTTAATTAATATTTTACATTAATTAGTGTATTTACTTTGTATCCCAGCTGTAGCCTTCTCCCTCATTCCCTCTAATCCCACCCTCACTCCCTTATCTCCTCTCTGACCCTCTCTAAGTCCACTGATAAGGGAGGTCCTCATCCCCTTCCACCTGACCCTAGTTTATTAGGTCTCATTAGGACTAGCTGCAATGTCCTCCCCTGTGACCTAGCAAGGCTGCCCTTCCCTCGAGGATGGGGAGGTCAAAGAACTCACTATTGAGCTCATACCAGAGACAGTCCTTTTACTAGGGTACCCACTTGGATACTGAGCTGCCATGGGCTCCATCCAAGCAGGGGTTCTAGGTTATATCCATGCATGGTCCTTGGTTGGAGAATCAGTCTCAGAGAAAACTCCTGTGCCCAGATATATTTGGTCCTTGTGGAGCTCCTGTTCTCTCCAGGTCTTACTAACTCCCCCATCTTTCAGATGATTCCCTGCACTCTGAAAGAAGGTTTGGTTATGAGTGTCAGCATCTGCTTTGATATACTGCTAGGTAGAGTCTTTCAGAGGCCCTCTATGGTAGGCTTCTGTCCTGTTACTTGTTTTTCCTACTTCCTATGTCCATCCCATTTGTCTTTCTAAATGAGTACTGATCATCTTACCCTGGGTCATCCTTCTTCTTTAGCTTCTTTAGGTGTACATATTTTATTATGTTTATCCTATCTTATAGGTCTAATATCAACATATAAGTGAGTATATACAGTCTTCTTCTGGGATACTACATTCAGGATGATCTTTTCTATATCCCACCGTTTGCTTGCAAATTTCATGATTTCCTTGTTTTTAAATGCTGAGTAGTATTTCATTGTGTAAATATGCCACAATTTCTATATCCATTCCTCCACTGAGGGACATCTGGGTTGTTATCAGCTTCTGGCTATTACAAATAATGCTGCTACTAACATGGTTGAGCAAATGTCCTTGTTGTGTACTTGAGCATAGTTTGGATATATGCCTAGGAGTGGTGTAGCTGGGTATTGAGGAAGCACTATTCCTAATTGTCTGAGAAATCACCAGATTGATTTCCAAAGTGGTTGTTTAAGTTTACTTTTCCACCAGCAATGGAGGAGGGTTCCCCTTTCTCCACAACCTCTGCAGCATGTGTTGTCACTTGAGTTTTTGATCTTAGCCATTCTGATGTGTATAAGGTGAATTCTTAGGGTCGTTTTGGTTTGCATCTCCTTGATGTCTAAGGATGTTGAGCATCTCTTTAAGTGTTTCTCTGCCATTCTGTGTTACTCTACAGAGAATTCTCTGTTTAGCTCCATACCCCATTATTTAATTGAATTGCTTGATTTGTTGCTTTTTTTTTTTCAAGTCCAATGAAAATAATTTTATAGTTTGGGGTGACTACAACATGAGGAAATGTATTAAAAGATCACAACATTTGGAAGATTGTGAACCACTGCTGTAAGTCAACTGAGTAAGGCTTATATGAACTGACAAGTCTCTGAAGCAGCATGCACAGGGCCTTCATGGGTCTGTACCAGGTCTTCTGCTGACCTATTTTTTTTCCTTTTTTTTTTTTATTATTCTCATTAGTTAAATTTTGTTAATTCTGTATCCCAGCTGTATCCCTCATCCCCTCCCCAATCCCACCCTCCCTCCCTCATCTCCTCCCTGCCCCTTTCCAAGTCCACTGATAGGGGAGGACCTCCTCCCCTTTCATATGATTCCGTTTTGTCAGGTATTTTCAGGACTGGCTGCAAAGTCCTCCTCTGTGGCCTAACAGTACTGCTCCTCCCTTGGGAGGTGGGGAGGTCAAAGAGCCAGTCATTGACTTCCTGTTAGAAATAGTCCTTTTTCCCCTTACTATGGGAAGAATGGCCAAGATGAAAAACTCAAGTGACAACACATGCTGGAGAGGTTGTGGAGAAAGGGGAACCCTGTTCCATTGCTGGTGGGAATGTAAACTGGTACAACCACTTTGGAAGTCAATCTGGCGCTTTCTCAGACAATTAGGAATAGTGCTTCCTCAAGACCCAGCTATACCACTGCTAGGCATATACCCAAAATTTGCTCAAGTACGCAATAAGGACATTTGCTCAACCATGTTTGTAGCAGCTTTATTTGTAATAGCCAGAACCTGGAAACAACCCAGATGTCCATCAACTGAGGAATGGATACAGAAATTGTGGTATTTTTACACAATGGAATACTACTCAGCAATCCAAAAAAAGGAAATCATGAAATTTGCAGGCAAATGGTGGGATCTAGAAAAGATCATTCTGAGTGAAGTATCCCAGATGGAGAAAGACAAACATGGAATATACTCGCTTATATAGACCTAAAAGATGTGATAAACATAATGAAATCTATACACCTAAAGAAGATAATCAAGAAAGTGGACCTGAGGTATGATGATCAATCCTCATCTAGAAAGACAAATGGGATATGCATTGAAAGTATGACAGGAGTCTACCGCAGAAAGCATCTGAAAGACTCTACCTAGCAGTGTTCCAAAATAGATACTAAGACTCATAACCAAACCTTCGGCAGAGTGCAGGGAATCAAACGAAAGAAGGGGAGTTTGATGTGGAAAGGATAGGAGCTCCACAAGGACCAAACATATCTGGGCACAGGGTCTTTTCTGAGATTTGTTGCTTTTTAACTTCTTTAGTTTTTATATATTCTGGATATCATCCCTCTGTCAGTGGAACTGAATAGAAGACCCAGAAATAAACCCACACACCTATGGGTACTTGATTTTTGAAAAAGAAGCCAAACCATTCAATGGAAAAAAGACAGCATCTTCAACAAATGGTGCTGGTCCAACTGGGTGTCTACACGCAGAAAATGCAAATAGATCCATACTTTTCACCCTGCACAAAACTGAAGTTTAAGTGGATCGAAGACCTCAACAGAAAACCAGATACATTAAATCAGTTAGAAGAAAAAGTGGGGAAAAGCCTAGAACTCTTTGGCACAGGAGACAACTTCCTGAACAGAACACCAACAGCACAGGCTCTAAGAGCAACAATCAATAAATGGGACCTCATGAAACTGAAAAGCTTCTGTGAAACAAACGACAGTGTTGTCAGAACAAAACGACTGCCTACAGAGTGGAAAAGGATCTTCACCAGCCCTACACCACTGCATATCTTGTAGGCAGGGTATGTTTCCGGTCAAATGTTTTGTGAGTGAGTTGCTGTCTCCTTCTCTCCACTGGAAGTACTGCCTGGTTAGGAGGTGGCCACTTCAGTGTTCATGTCCCGATGTCCCCACAGCTAGGAGTCTCAGCTAGAGTCATCCCCATACCCTCCCAGAAGCCTACAGTGTCCCAGGTTTCCAGGTTCTCTCAGAGATGCCCTACCCTGTCTTACCTCCCACCACCACTCTCTCCACTTTTAATAATCACCCTTGTTTCCCTACCCACACCTACTCACACTCAGCTCCCTCTCTTCATTCACTTCTGATGTCTATTCTGATTTTCCCTTCTGAGAGGGAATCAAGCCCTTGAGTCCTCCTTGTTACTTAGCTTTATTGGGTCTATGGATTACAGTCTGGTTATCCTGTACTATACAGCTAATATCCGCTTATAAGTGAGTATATACCATGTATGTCTTTCTGGGTCAGGATTACTTCACTCAGGATGATGTTTTCTAGTTCCACCCATTTGCCTGCAAATTGCATGATTTCCTTGTTTTTAATACCTGAGTAGTATTCCATTGTGTAAATGTAACATATTTTCTTTATTTATTCTTTGGTTGAGGGAATATCTGTGTTGTTTCAAGTTTCTAGCAATTATGAATAAAGCTGCTATGAACACAGTTGAGCAAATGTACTTGTGGTATGGTAGAACAATTTTTGGGTATATGCCCAGGAGTGGTATAGCTGCATCTTAAGTTAGATCTAATCCCAGTTTTCTGATTGATTTTCAAAGTAGTTGTACAAGTTTGCACTCCCACCATCAGTGGAATAGTGTTCCCCTTGCTCTACAACCTCACCAGCATGTGCTGTCACTTGAATTTTTTTTCTTAGCTATTCTGACATGTTTAAGATGGAATCTCATTATCCTTCTCCATCTCTTTTTATCAATGTTGGTTGAAAGTCTATTCATTAAATACTAGAATGGCTTTTCTACCATGCTTCTAGGGTCCATTTTCTTAGAAAAGCTTTTTGCAGCCCTTTAAGCTGAGGTACAGTCTATCTTTATTGCTGAAGTGTTTCTTGTATGCAGCAGATAGATGGGTCCTGTTTTCATATCCATTCTGTTAACCTGTGTCTTTTTATTGGGGAGTTGATGCCATTGATGTTGGTAGATATTAATGACCAATTGTTACTTCCTGCTATTTTGATGTTGGTGGTGGAAGAGTGTGTGTGATTTCCTTCTTTTGGTTTTGCTGATGTGGGTTATTTATTACCTGTGCTTTCCTGGGTGTAGTTGGCCTCCTTGGGTTGGGGTTTTTGTTCTAGTATCTTCAGTAAAGAATAATTTGAGGATAAGTAGTATTTAAATTTGTTTTTACAGTGGAATATTTTGTTTTCTCCCTCTATGGTGATTAAGAATTCTGCTGGGTATAGTACTTGAGTCTGTTATCTATGATGTCTTGATGTCTGTAAGATATATATTCAGACTCTTTTGGCTTTCAGAGTTTCTAATGAGAAGTCTAGTTCTGATCAGTTTGCCTTCATATGTGACCTGGGTCCCACCACCAGCTCACATCCACTGGGCTTAGTGTCTGTGACCCAGTGAGCCAGGCAGGTGGGGAGTAGGAGGAGAGGTCTGGAAGACAAAAGCTTGTCCTGTGCCACACAAGCCTCCTTGGGATGAGGGACCATGGGGCTTGGGTCGCATGCCCAAGCTCACCTCCACTGAGTTCACTGTCTCTGCTGAGCTCAGTGTCCATGACCCAGTGGGCCAGCAAGATGGGGAGCAGGCAGAAATATCTCCAAGTTAAAAGCTGGTCCTGTGCTTCACAAGCTTCTTCCAGAGGAGGGACAACAAGGCTTGGGTCCTGTGCCCAGCTCACTTCCACTGGGCTCAGTCCTTTAAGGGATTTACTAATTTACTCTTTAAAGGCCTTGTCTGTTTGAATGTATTTTCCTGTTTTTCTTTAAGGGATTATTCATTTCTTCTTTAAAAACCTCTACCATCAGACATAGAAAGTAAGAGAAAACAGGGAACAGGACAGGAGCCTTCCACAGGGGGCCTCTGAAAGACTCTGTCCATCAGGGTATCAAAGCAAATGCTGAGATTCATAGCCAAATTTTGGGTAGATTACAGGGAATCTTATGGAAGACAAGGGAGGCAGAAAGACTTGGAGGGGACAGGAGCACTACAAGGAGACCAAAAGAGAAAAAAAAAATCAGGGCACAGTGGCATCTGCAGAGACAGATACTCCAACCAAGGACCATGCATGGAGAGGACCTAGATCTCAGGTGAAACCCATAGACTGCTAATTTTCCAAGTAGATTCCCTAGTAAGGAGGGCAGAAGCTTTCTCTGACATGAACTCAGTGGCTGGCTCTTTGATCACCTCTCCGTAGAGGGTGTAGCCTTGCCAGTCCACAGAGGAAGATGATACAGCCAGTCCTGATGATACCTGATAGGCTAGGGTCAGAGAGAAGAGAAGGTCCTTCCCCATCAGTAGGCTAGGGGAGATGCTTAGTGGAGGAAGAGAGAGGGTGGATGGGTCTGGGAAGAGATGAGGGAGGGGGCTACAGCCAGGACCCAAAGTGAATAAATTGTAATATTTAATTAATAAATTAAAACAACAACAACAAAAGAATGAATGCCCTTACTCCTCCCCCCCAAAAAATCTCTATCATCTTTGTAAGAATATATTTAGGGTCATTTCTTTGTTTTTCATGTCTGTTAGTGCATTTAGGGCGTGTTGTAGTAGACTAGATTGGTTCTGATGCTCTCATATTGCTCTGGTTCTTGTTGGTTGTGTTCTCACACTGGCCTTTAGCCATCTGTTTGACCCTGGTGTTGGCTGGTTGTTCCTGTTGTCCACTGGATTTTCAGGAAGGTGGGAAGAGCCCTGGACTGGAATCTGGGTGAGTTCTGTTTCTGGATCCTTTATTATAGTTTCTTCTCTCCAAGATCCAGTGCTGTTTGCTCACATGCACAGGTGAGCAAGATTGGCTAAGAGATGCAAGACTCACAGAAACAGGACTGATGCACTTCTCCAACAGGAGATCTTTGCAGAAAGTATGACCTAAGCATTTCCATTTGTACTACAAGACCTCCATGGTCTGCCTCACTAGTCCTCAGAGGAAGAGAATGAGCTCAGTCCTGATGTGACTTGATGAACAGGAGTGGGTGGGTGGGTCCTACTCTTTTCTGAGGAATAGGGGAAGAGGCCTGGGGGAAGGGAGAGGGAAGGTGGTACCTGGAGGAGAGGAGCGCTGGGGCTATGAGTGGGATATAAAGTGAATAAATGTATTAATTACATAAAAAAGTTCACAGTCAGCACTGAATGTCAACTGCTTTAAAACTTTAAATACTCATGGCATATTTGCTATACGTGAAAGGGAGACTGGATATATTTACATTGGGAAGCTTGCAATTTATAATAGTTTATTTATATTTTAGCACAGTGGATTAACTGAAGGATGTAATTAACTTCTTTGCTTCTAATTTGCTTTGAAATATAAATGATACAGAATTTGTTGTAACATTTAGGAAGTCATAGGATTCTATTTCTATCACATGTCTACTCCTCCATATATATCATTTCACATACTTCATATATTCAAATATATTTTGAATAAAATATATTTTAAGAGATAAGTGAGAAGTTAAGAAACTCATTCATGTAGCATTGATCTTGTGTGCAAGGAAACAGAAATCTAGAGAAAGAGAATGTTTTAAGGGCATAAAGAAATACTGTGTTGCTGTTGTATTGAAGTTTGTTGACTTTCATTAAAAGTCTTTTTGTGAGAAATATTAACTTTATATTACTAATGAGGGCAACATTCTTAGAAGTAGGGATGGTCTTTTTTTTTTTTTCTTAAAGATTTATTTATTTATGCAAACAATGTTCTGTCTGCAGTGCCCTGCCACACCAGAAGAGGACACCAGATCTCATTATAGATAGTCATGAGCCACCATGTCGGTTGCTAGGAATTGAACTCAGGACCTCAGGAAGATCAGCCAGTGCTCTTATCCTCTGAGCCATCTCTCCAACCCCAGGAATGGTCTCTATTTCAATCATTATTCCAACAATGAGATGAACTAGTACAATTTGAATTCGTGCAACTGAATTTGTAATTCAGTTACTTTGTATAAAGTCTTGAGGAAATCATTTCCCATATTGAGGGCCACTTGCGCGGCTGTGTTGGCATCGATACGTATTCTGAAACTAAAGGGCCTCATATTCTGTTAGTTATATTTCACGTCATAGTGTGAAAGTAAACCTAAAGAAAGGGTTAACTGTGTTCTCATAGTGTGTAGGTACAGTCCATCATGGTAGTGAAGCCACAGTGGCAGGAGTAGGAAGTGCCTCGATTGAATTGCTTTCCCAGCCATGAACCACAGAGAGACAAAGGCTCACACTTAGCTGTTTTCTTCATGTTTATTCTGAGAAATCAGCCCAGGTAATTGTGTCACCCATTTTTAGGGTGAATCGTCTCACCTAGACTTGCCTAATTTACATAATTTATGCAAGAGAAGCCCATAGTCTAATATTTTCAGTGATTCTGGATTCTGATCAACAATCTACATTAATGATCACATATGCATATGTTTTTATGTTTGCATACACTTTTTTTTTCTCATCAACCCAATGCCAAAGTCTGCATACTCTGAATTGAAATCCAAGTTTAGGTGAGGTTCAGCCTCCTTCCAGAGAAGTGTGTATCCAAATCTAACTTCTACAATAATTTACTTCCTAAAAGGTGAGATGAAAGACAATAATGCCTGAAAGATAGCAATGCTGAGGCTCTGCCCCACCCCCACAGGTAACATAATCTTATTTATTTCACTGCATAATAAAAATGGTGGTAGTGATAGTGATGAAAGTCTCAAAAAGGCTCCACTATGGTCCATGAGTAACTGTCTTCATAACTCACTTTTTACCTATCATTTTTATGCCATTTTCTCAGTAACTTTTAAATCAACCAAAAAAAAAAAAAAATAAGAAGGGCACATATTCTTGACAAGTGCAATGTCTCATATTTTGAAATTGAAATAGGACTCGAGAGGAAAGAATTAGTAAACTCTGTATTAGGATTTGCTCATTCATTAGGGCTGCATTATAGAAAGCTTCAGATATTGTAAGATGCTAAACAAAGTAGTTAAAAACCATTATTTTCCTCCATGCTTCATTAATGATTCATAAAATACTGTAGGAGCAAAAAGGTGGGAGACCTGGAAGTTAGGGCTCCATTACATTCATCTGCATGTGAGAATGGCCTGTCTGCAGGGTCCTAGCTCCAGGAAAAACTTCACCTTCCACTGAGCAATTGTTCCTGTTTTATCTGTAGGTTGTGACACTACTTTGAGCAAGGATGAGACAAATTGATTTTTGTTTGTTTGGTTTTTTTGTTACCAGTTTTGGCACAAATTGTGGACTAGGTAATTTTTTCGTCTCTTAACATACAATGCCATTTTCTTTTATTTTAGGAAATGTTTAGACTGAGAACAAAACTCAATAATGGAGCTCCAGTATTAACAATACAATTTCTCAATAATCTACAGTTTAGATCCAAATGAGTTGTAAATGCAAAAAGAAGTATAATACTTGTATCTTATCTATTTAAGAAAACAAAAATAATTACTCTTATAATACATAAAACCTAATGCAGGAACAAATTGGTTCTACTTTTTGAAATGTTTACTACTTCAGCATTAACAGCATTTGTATCACTTACTTTTCTGTTGCTCTGAAGAGTAACATGGCATCTTATAGAAGAAAGAGGACATTTGAAATTATGTTCAAAAAGAATAAGAATTCATATTGATGGGGAGATATCTTAATTAGGGTTTCTATTGCTGTGAAAAGACACCAAGACCATGTCAACTCTCATAATGTAAAGCATTTAATTGGGCCTGGCTTGAAGTTTCATAGTTTCAGTCTGTTCTCATCAAGGAAGGAAGTATGGCAGTGGGCACTAACGCATCATCCTGGAGAAGAAGAGAGTTCTGCATTTTGAGCCATAGGAAACAGAAGTCTGTGTATCACACTGGGAATGCTTGAGCCTATGAGAACTCAAAGCCAGCCCCCACAGTGACACACTTCCTCCAAGGTTACACACACTCCAACGAGTTCACTCCTCCTAATAGTTCTACTTTCTATGGGCCAAGCATTCAAACACATGAATCTAGGGAGACCATTCCTATTCAAATCACCACAGGAGACACGATAGCAACTGACATCATGACTCCACATGAAAGAAGATGAAATCCACATCTTCAATTGAAAGCAGGAAGCAGAGAGTGAACAGAAAGAGGGCAAGACTATGAATACTCAAATCTTGTCTTTAATGATGCCCTTCTTTCAGCAAGACTGCACCTTCTCATAGCCTCTTCAAACAGCACTGCCAAGTGAGGCCCAAACTGCTTAAATACCAGAAACTGTGGGACAAATTTCTCATTCCAACAACCACAGTATCTTCAACATTTTAAAGAGCACATTTCTAATATAATTTTGTTTTATTCTTCTTCCCTCATCTAATATGACTTCATAATTGAAAATATTGAGAACATCACTTTCCATAAATGTATACCCCAGAATGTCAGAATGACATTTGAAGCTCTATCAGACATAATCAAAAGTTCTGTCCCAATCTCAAACCAAAATCCACCAAATGAGTTTTTTTTCATGAAACTTTAATCAGCAACTCAAAAGGAATTTATAAATTAAACTTTCATACACTATGTAATCAAGATACATTAATCTGATACATACCTCTGCAAATGAACATAGGAAACATTATAGGTCTTTATTTTCCATAATTAACTAACATATTATTTTTTATTAGAGCAGAAAAATGTTGCATGCACAGCAAAACACACTGCAATTCATAACACACAATATGCTTATGCCTGAGCTGGAGTGTTTTAGCATTTGTTGATATGACACATCATATTCCATACTCAGTGCTAGGCAAAGGCTGCAGTGATCCCTTACTGCACAGTAGTGAGTAATGCCCAAAACACTTCAGACTGATTTGAGTTTGAATTAGTTGTTATCATCCTTTGTTGAGAACCATTTTGCGGTTGCCCTTTTCTCTTTGGGGCTATGCGATGCCCACATTCATTTGTGTTACTCTTATATAAGATACTGAGCTCAGTTTCAGAAGCTGGGGTATATATCATGGAATCTTAGCCTCAGAAAAGCAGGGGAATGAATGAAGAATGTGGGTGAGGTTTGACAACGTTATATTATATGAAAGAAACCAATTGAAAAACGACAAATGTTTTGATGCTATTCATAGGTAGCACCCAAGAGTGGCAAATTCGGGGGCCTAAAGCTGCATGTAGGATGATAGTGGCTAGCAGAAGATAAATAGGAGAGCCTTATTTATTAGATGGAGAATTTATGTTTTTTAACTTAAAAATAATTTTGAATATACTTAACATTATGTAACTGTACAATTAAAACAGGTTGGAAATTTTTATTTTATCAAAATTAAAAATTAAATAATTAAAAGAATCTATATGAATTGCTCAAGTAATTTAAATTTTTATTTTACTAACTAGACAGGACATCGTTTTCACTTTTCTTTTATTTTAATTAAGAGAATAAAACTAATTTCTTGTAATTACTCTTCCTGAAACAAATCCTCTCAGCTTAATATGTACTTTAGTACTAACACAGCATTTGATATCATAACATGGATTTGAATGTTGCCCAAAGCTTGTGTGTGGGAAAGCTTGGTACCCCTAAGTAAACATATATAGTTGGTTTTATCCATCCGTCCGTCCGTCCGTCAGTCTATCCATCCATCCATCCATCTAGCTATCCATCTATCTGTCTATCTATCTATCTATCTATCTATCTATCTATCTATCTATCTATCTATCTATCTATCTATCTATCTATCTATCTATCTTTGTATCTATCTACTTGCAGAAGAGTCTTCTTATCTTTACTGTATTCTACCATCTCAGATCTTCTAGTCAATAAGAAATCACCCAGGGACATACATACGGAGGTTGTGGTTCTATCAAATTCTTTATCCCACAACTCTGCTTATATGCTTGTCTCACATACTTTACTTTGGCAAATACAGACCATTCCTGGGGGGTGGATGTGGAGGGGAGGAGGGAGGGGCTTATGGGGGGATACAAAATGAATAAAGTGTGATTAATAAAAGTTAAATAAAAAATATAAAAAAAGAATCTCAAGGTAAATTGATGACCACAATTGCTTTTCGGGTAACGTAAAAATTACAACCATGTCTAATTCCCTTTTTTTCTTTCAGTTCCTGATTTTATAAAGCTTCCCTCTCCCCGACACCAAACAAGTTCTGGCCCTTCATGTGGGCTCACAGGATCATGTGTATGTATCACTAATGTGGATTAGAACTTGACAGTAGTTATTGGCATCCTAGTGGCCTTTCGTCTGCACTTTCTTTTGACTCTAGGGTATATGATGTAGCGTAATCTTTTGTACTTTATATTAATTGATAGGCTGGATATAAATGTCTTCTTTTATGTAGGTAATAATTTAAGAAAAACAATCTAGTTTTGAAAATGTCTTGTTATCATATATCCTGTATGTTCCAGCACTTTGGAACTGATTGTCAGTTAAGCGCCTCATAAGCTGTGTTTGAAGTCCTGCCTGCCAACTTTAAGTGATGGACACATTCACAGTAGTAATCAGCACCTCTCCCCGTGGTTACAGGCCTGTTGTGGTTAAGGACTCTTTCCAACTCTGACACTTTACCTATTCCCCGTTCAGCAGTTGGGGTTGTTTCCTTTTTCTTAATTCTTTCTTCACCATTTTCTAAACAGCATTGTCACTACTGTTCATTTACCACAGGTTTGTGCTCTCTGAAAATTTGTTTTCTTGATACCACTGAATATTCTCAATCATTTTCTGTGGAAATGTTCTGTCCGTGCACCTGCTTTCCTTTACATATTCACCATAAGCTTCACTTTGTCAGACATTCCCAGGCCTTTTTAACTGCAATAGTTAAGGTAATTTTCTATATGCTATCTTGCAGCTGTAACTAGAAAAAAAATTAGTTTGGACATATTTTCTTTATAGTACAGAATACCTTTTTATAAAGGAGTCCTATCTCTTTGTAATTAGAAGGCATAAGAAACAATTTCTTTTTTAACACCTTCAAGTAAAGTGTAATAGGAATTTGAAACAGAATTATGTAAAGAGACTCACTTTATCACCATAACCAGTTCTGGGACTACACCCTCAGCGGTAAGGATCCCCTTGGAAGCCCCTTCTATGAATTCATTAATCTCATCACGTTCCTTTGGACAATAATCTAGTGACAAGGTTTTGGGAGCAGGTTATGCCTGCTTCTCTTTCCCAAAGAGTATCCGATAAAGTGCTGATGTTCCAACACAGAACCTCAGTATAATATTTGCTTCAGATTTTAATATGATATTTAAAAAATGTAGGTAAATCCATAAAACCTTATATTAGCTTCTTTGTGCTGAGTGGCAACCAAAGGTTTCATCTGATGTATGCCACAGGCCTGTGTTGTTTTATTTCATCTAGGGGAAGTTGTGGACTTCATAAAAACAAACAAAAAAATTAAAAAAAAAACTTGAGGTTGTAGAAAAACTATATGAATTTACATGACATTTAAATTTGAATTAAAATATCTCCACTTCCATAATCAAGCGTTAAGAAGAAAAAAATTATATTGTCTCAAAATATTTTTTCTTTCTGTAATAGGCAAGCTCTGAACATTGAATTTCTCTTCAAACACTACACATGTAGAATAAAATCGTGAGCCATTCTCTCATCTGAACAGATGCAATGGTTATTCTTTCATGACAATTCATTATTAAATTGAATTTAGAATTAAATCAAGTAAACTATGGTTTACTGTTTGGAAGAATACTAATTATTCAGTACATACTCTACTTTTAAATTATTTTTTACAATTTTCAACTAAAAATTAAAAAAATTTCTCCAACCATTTAATTTGTGTAGTTTATTTAATAAATGCAAAGATTTTTTTTTTTTTAGTTGAATGCTACTTATGTACCATTTTAAGTTTGGCTAGGTGTTTTTGTTGTTGTTGTTGTTGTTTTATTTTTTTTGTACATAGTGAAGTCTAAGTTTACTTAGGAGGCTATGGACTTCAGCTTATTTTTATAACAAGTATCACATCTATGCAAATCAAAAGCAGACAGCTATTCAGTCTATATTAAAATAAAACACATAGAAGCTATAAGAAGTCAGACTGTTTCTGCTATAGTTTCATATTCTTCATAATGCATTTCTGTATTTTTTGCCTGTGTGAAGGTTGTAATGAAATGGAATGTTCTGCCCTCCTGTGTGTGTGTGTGTGTGTGTGTGTCTGTGTGTGTGTATATATGTGTGCAAGGTATTGCTCAATTCTAGAATTTTATTTTATTTTTTGGCTTTAATAGAATATTATATATATTAATTTTTATTTTTTTATATTAATCACAGGTTATTTTCTCTGCATCCCAGCCGTAGCACTCTCTCTGATTCCCTGCCAATCTCACTCACCCTCCCTCCCCTCCTCCCTGCCCCTCTCCAAGTCCACTGCTAGAAGAGGACATCCTCTCCTTCCATCTGACCCCAGCTCATCAGGTATCCTCAGGACTGGCTGCAATGTCCTCCTTTGTGGCTTAGCAAGGCTGTTCCTCCCTGGGTGGAGGGCAAAGGGAGAGTTAAGGGAGCCAGCCATTGAGTTCATGTCAGAAATAGTTCCTGTTCCCCTTACTAGAGAAACCCACATGGATACTGATCTACCATGGGCTATATCCAATCAGGGCTTCTAGGTTATATCTATGCATGGTCCTTGGTTGGAGAAACAGTCTTATATAAGACCCCTGTGCCCTGATATATTTTGACCTTGTAGAGCTCCTGTCCTCTCCACGTCATACTAACTTCCTCTTTTTTCATATGATTCCCTGCACTCTGCTGAAGGCATGGTCATGAGTCTCAGCTTCTGCTTGACACACTGCTAGGTAGAGTCTTTCAGAGGTCCTCTCTGTTGGGCTCCTGTCCTGTTACCTGTCTTTTCCTACTCCCCATGTCCATTCCATTTGTCTCTTTAAGTGAGGATTGATCATCTTACTCCGGTCTTCCTTCTTGTTTATCTTCTTTAGGTGCACAGATTTTGGTATTTTCATCCTATCTCATAGGTCTATATAAGTGAGTATTACCACAGGTGTCTTTCTGCTCCTGGGATACCAATTCTAGAATTTTAAATAGTGATGGTTAAGATCTGCAGTAGTAGCAATTAATAAAAAAAAAAAAAAGAGGCCATAAATTTGGAAAGAGCAAGAAGGGTTATTTAGAAGGGGTTAAAAGGAGGAAAGGGGAAAGAGAAATGATGCAATTTTATTATCGTTTGTAGAAGAAGGAAATGATAAAAGATCTGAAAAGGCAGCCTTCTCCTAATTTTGTCTCTTCCCACATGAAAAATATAAACAATAGAAAATATAATGACCAAATGGGTTGGAAATGATGACAGGTTAAAACCTATTTCCAGCTATATAAATTCTCATTTCTTAATTTTTTTACATTCTGAATTGTTGAAAGAACATTAATGACATAGATCACTTCTGTACTGAGGAACTCACTATTCACATGTGTCTACACCTAGGCATATCATGAAAGTAGAAATTCAGCTAAGCATCTCCGAAAAAGAAGGTATACTGCCCATCTGTTAGACAGCAAAGCTTGCCAGAAATACCTAAAAAAGACTCATGCTTTTGTATCACCAAATCAGAGAACAGAGTTTGAATATTTATACACACCATTTCACTTAATTGAGTGTTGTGTAGCAATTTCCTCAATTGAAACATTCCCTCTGGAGGGAATCTCCTGAGACTTAGAAAATAGAAGAAGCTGAAACTTACTAGATTTACAGGGTCCTCCCCTAAATTTATAGATGTAGTCATAAATTACAGAGAGCAGAGACTGTCTGTTGTGTCCTGCTGCCTTTAAATGAAACAGAGAGTTCCAGGGTTGCAGCAGCCATAGTAGGAAAGGCTTTTGGATGATACTCCTGCCTTTGAGCTACCCCTGCTCCTTTAAATGAGCCTTGTTTATATTCCTTTAAGTAATTGCAACTCATCGGTTCTCCAAGATGGACTATGGTGGAGTTATTAGCTTTGGTCTGTCATTCAATGAGTCTCTGAGGCAAGGAGACACTTGCACACATATTAGGAAAAATCTCGTTCAATACGAGTCATGCAGCCTCTTTTTTTCCATTTTACAAATAAGAGTAACAGGCAGATGCCCAACACCAGAAAATGTAGTGGTAAAGCTCACGTAAAATTCAAGTTCAGTTGCGAGTCAGAAAATACCTTTTCCTCTATTCCACAGCACTTACAAGAAAAACAGCCATGAATATTGTTATGAAGAGGGCAAAGCCCAGACTGGTATTGCTCAAAAAATTACCGTGTTTGGAATGCTTTTCTGCAATCTAGACAAAACTGACAATCACTGGGTTTTCCTGATAAAGGTTTTTGTTTGTTTGTTTGTTTTTGCTTATTTTTTTTTTAATATATTGACCTATGATAGGGAGGAGAATGTATGTGGCCCATGAAATAATGGGCTAGAAGTTTTCTCTAACACTAAATGAAATGGGCAGCTCTCAGGAATGTTGGGACATTATTGATGTAGACTGAAGAAAAAAGTACAACCCAGTTTGTGTACCATGAGCAGATTGAATGGGCAGCAAAGGAAGCCCTGCCCTCAAGGAGAATGATAAGGTGTAACCAGCTAAAAGCCCCAAGTCTGTCCAAGAGAGAAGTATTACCCTATAGTACCAAATAATTTCTGATTCCCTACTTATCAGTTTGTAGGTATCACTATATTAAATTTCAATCACATTTTTTCCCTATTCCCATCTTATAGGGAAAAGAGGCCCAGAAAATTTCCACAAGCAGCTCCGTCTCCATGTGGGCTCCTGAATAAGGGGAGAAGGGGCTGCCTTTGTCATGAACTCTGTAGCCTGCTCTTTGATCACTTCTCCCTCGTGTTGCCAGGCCACGGAGGAAGAGGATCCAGACAGTCTTGATGAAACTTGATAAGCTAGGGGCAGATGGCAGTGGAGGAGAACTCCCCCTTTCAGTGCCCTGGGAGAAAGGGATAAAGAGGAAGAGGGAGGGAGGGTGGAACCAGGAAGAGTTGAGAGAGAAGGCTACAACTGGGATATAAAATAAATAAATTGTAAAAAAAAAAAAAAAAAAAAAAAAAGGAAAGTTAAATAACTGTTCTAGACCACAGAAGGGGTAAATTATATATCTGAGTCCTTCTCTCTTTTTGTACTAAACACTTATAGTAAAGATCATATTTGCAATAAGCTTAAGAATTTCCTTTACCATTATAGTTTATCATTGTTCCTTCAAATGTCAAAAGATAAACCAAACATTTTTTTAAAACAATAAAATCTTGAGGATTTTGTTGGGAAACCCCTCTGCTAAGATCACAGTCTGCCATTAGTGGAAAGCCCTGAGCTCAGTGCAAAATGGAGGACTCCTTTTGTCCACCACCTTGTTTCTTGCCATGAAAATAATAGACTAAACCTTTGAAACTGTAAGCCCCATAATTAAATGTTTTTCCTTATAAGAGTTGCTGTGGTCATGATGTCTCCTCACAGCAACAAAACCCCAACTAAGACACTCCTAATTCCAGATACTCAACCCTCCCTACCCACCAATTTTCTTGTTCTTTCTCTCTTGCAAAACAAAAACAGAAAAACAGAACAAAACAAAACAGGAGAAACAACAAAAATTCACCAAAGTATAAACAAGTGCAAACAAAAGTACACAGAGAAATTGAGGTCCATTTTGGGTTGGCCGTCTACTTCATAGCAGAGGGTTTATCCCTTGAGTGTGGTTAGTATACACAGTGACACTCCATTGGAGGAACCAGGACTGCCTGGATCTTCTTCCTCTGTGGCTTGGCAAGGCAGCATCACCAGGGACAAGAGATCAAAGATTGCATGTGACTTTTATGATGCTAATCTTCATGCTGGCACTCAATTACTTGTAAAAGGGACCACTCCCATGGCCTTTGTGCCTAGTTGTACCAGAAGGCCAATAAACGCCAAGTGAAAAGGCAAATGATTCCAATTTATTCAAGGAATTTAAAACCTTTTGCCTCATGGAAACTCATTTGCAGTCACTTGAACATAGTATATATTGTAACATTTTTCTGTTATTTTGTTGTTGCTTAGATAGTAAACATTTTATTCCCTAGTGTACCAGTACAAATTATGATTACAACCTTTTGGTGACTGAAGACTCTATACTTTCAGGTACTTCAGAAGAAGATGTAGACTTAGGGTGTGGATTTATCTGATTGCTGTTAGGTCTATTAGTGCTCAGGGTCGTTATGATTTGCATCTTCCTGCTGACTAAGGATGTTGAACACAGCATTTTCAACAAGTGGTGCTGGTCTAACTGGTTGTCTACATGTAGAAAAATGCAAATAGATACAAATTTATCACCCTGAACTAAACTATAGCCGAAGTGGATCAAGGATCTCAACATAAAACCAGACACACTAATCCTGTTAGAAGAAAAAGTGGAGAAGATCCTGAAACTCATTGGCACAAGAGACAACTTCCTGAACAGTACACCTCCAGCACAGGCTCTAAGATTAACAATCAATAAATGAGACCTCATGAAACTGAAAGGTTCTATAAAACAAAAGACACTGTCATCAGAACAAAACGACAGCCTACACATTGGGAAAGGATATTTACTCACCAATCTTATATCTGACAGAAGGCTAATGTCCAGAATGTATAAACAATTTTAGATGTTAAACACCAACAAACCAAGTAATCCAATTAAAAAATGGGGTACAGAGCTAAACAGAAAATTCTCAATAGAGGAAAATTGAAGTTTTTAAAATCTCCTTCAGTTTTAATATCTGGTTTTTGTTATTTAATTTTAATTTAAAAAATTTCAAGAAAGTAAATGGGTGTGTGTCATCAAAACACATTATTTATATTTGTGAAAATGTCATATTTGAACTCATTGTAATATATAATGAATATGTGCTGATAATAAACTTTAAAATAGTCTAATTTTTAAAAATGAAAGAAGAAAAAATATTTTTTCATGATTATAACAGACTGGAAGAATTTCACCCGCTAAGCCAGATTTACAGAAGATGTCAGAAGGAACACTTCAGTCAGAAGAGAAAGATAAATATACCCAAGAGGTCATAAAGAATAAACAAAATAGTCAAGAATTTTATTTATTTATTTATTTATTTATTTATTCACCTATTTATTTATTTATTTATTTATTTATTTTAGTCAATTTTATTTTAATAAAAACTTTTATATTTTATCTTTAAATCCTCATTAATTTGAGAAAAAAATAAATTCTTGCAAGTAACAATGTTGTATAATATTAGTTAGGTTAGGAAGACCTCTCCTATCAGTGGACTTGGGGAGGGCATGTGTGGATAAGGGGGAGGGAGGATGGGATTGAGAGGAGAGGAGGGAGGAGGCCACAGGGGGGGATACAAAGTGAATAAAATGTAATTAATAAAAATAAAAATGAAAAAAAGAATTTTAAAATATAAATGTATGTCTAGTACCCACTTATAAGTGAGCATATACCATGTGTATCTTTCTGCTTCTGGGATGCCTCACTCAGGATGATCATTTCTAGATCCCATCATTTGCCTGCAAATTTCATGATTTCCTCGTTTTTAATTGCTGAGTAGTATTCCATTGTGTAAATGTACCACAATTTCTGTATCCATTCCTCAACTGAGGGACATCTAGGTTGTTTCCAGGTTCTGGCTATTACAAATAAAGCTGCTATGAATATAGTAGAGCAAATGTCCTTGTTGTATACTTGAGCATCTTTTGGATATATGCCTAGTATTGATACAGCTGGATCTGACAGGACAGGAGCCTATCGCAGAGGGCCTCTGAAAGACTCTACCCAGCAGGTTATCAAAACATGCTGAGATTCATAGCCAAACTTTTTGCAGAGTGCAGGGAATCTTGTGGAGGAAGGGGGAGATAGAGGGACCTGGAGGGAACAGGAGCTCCACAAGGAGAGCAACAGAACCAACAAATCTGGGCACAGGGCTCTTTTTTGAGACTGATACTCCAAATAAGGACCATGCATGGTGATAACTTAGAACCCCTGCACAGAAGTAGCCCATGGCCACTCAGTGTCCAAGGGGGTTTCCCACGAGTGGGAATGGAAACTGTCTCTGACATGAACTCATGGGCTGGCTCTTTGATAACCTCATCTGAATGGGGAAGCAGTCTTACCAGTCCACAGAGGAAGACAAAGAAGCCTGTCTTGATGAGACCTGATGGACTGGGGTGGGAAAGAATGGGGGGAGGACCTACCCTGTTATTGGACTGGGGGTGGGGCATGGGAGAGGAGGAGGGAGGGAGGGTGGGATTGGGAGGGGTTGGAGAGGAGGCTGTAGTTGGGATGCAAAGTGAATAAACTGTAATTAATGAAAATAAAATTAAAAAAGAAAAATATAAAAAAGATATTAGAACCTTAACAAAAACATCACAAAATTAAAACAAATTAAAATGGTAATTATCAGCATACATTTTTAATAAAAAATAACAATTTTAATGATATGAGTGTCCTAATTACTAGACATTAATAGTTGTTTGACTTAGAAAAGAGTATAACACTTTTTGCTGACTGCAAGAGAACCACCTCATCAATAAATATCTTAAAAACCTTACCCTAAAGGCATTCTACAGAAATGGAACCAAGAAGCAAACAGGCATAGACAATCTATCAGCCAACAAAATAGGCTAGAACAACTCAGAAGACGGTCACTTCATCTTCAGTAGAGGAACACTCCTGTGGTAGAAGTTTTGTTTTGTTTTTGTATATTCAGTCATGTTATGTAAAATCCCAAGTGTGCAACTTTGGTTGTGCTATAGTTTGTCCATAGCTATTAATTGTCTCGTGCGAGGAGTGTTTTTTCAAGTAGTAATGGCCTTCCAGTGGATATAAATTGAGAGCCTGGAAAGAGAAAGTGTGACATTCAGTGTTAGTGTGTGGCATGTAACAGTTTGGAGAAACCAGATCCAGAGATGGTGTGGAGGTCGGGAGCAGACAAATGAAGAGAAATGTTTCAGAGGGTATTGGCTGAGGAGACTGCTGTGTCTGCTGTTGATGGAGACTAGTATGGAGCCCTAAAAGAACCCTTCCACCTTAAACAGCCAGGAGAAGCAAAGGGGCCTCTCTCCCCATTTACCTATCTCCTACATAGGTTTGGGAGCTTAGAAGGGAGGTTGAGCTCTCAACACCCTAAACAGAGTTTTAAAGAAGATCACTACACACTCCACCATGACAATTCTAAGCATGTCATACAGAAGCAGCCATTTTAATTAAAAAAAACCACTAGATATAAAACAACAGATTAACCTGAACATAGTTATAGTAGGTGAACACAATACTCCAGTCTCACTCAAAACATACAATACAGATTTAAAAAAACAACAGAAAAATAGTGAAGATAAATAGCACCATAAATCAGCTGGACCGAACAGATCACAAAACATCCCATTCAAACATTAAAGAAAGTATTTTCTTCTCGGTAACCTCAAATTTCCCAAATATCAAGACATAAAAAGTCTCAATAAATATGGTAATTCTTAGTGTGGTGTGGTGACACATACTTGTAATCCCAGCACTCTGGGAGGCAGAGGCAGGAAGATTAATGTGAGTTCAAGGCTAGCCTGGTCTACAAAGTGAGTCAAGGACAGTCAAGGTTTCTATACAGAGAAACTCTCTTGAAAAACACACAAACATATGGTGGGTGAGTATTGTAAGTTTACGAAAGAGCCTACTTTCTTTCTGATCACGATCATTGGCCCTACACCAGAAGTATGCAAATGGCACAAGGCTGTAAGTGGGTAGGGGAGCTAGGAAAGTGGGTAGACAAGGCAGCTTGTTGGTCACTTTATCCTTGGAATTCTTCTTATCTCCTTTTCTTTTCTTTTCTTTTTTTTTCTTTTCTTTTCTTTTCTTTTCTTTTCTTCTTTTACTTTTTAAAAAAAATATTAATTACACTTTATTCACTTTGTATCTCCCTGTAGCTCCCTACCTCTTCCCCTCCCAATCCCACCCTCCCTCCTCCTTCTCCATGCATGCACCTCCCCAAGTCCACTGATAGGGGAGGTCTTTCTTTCCTTCTTTCTGATCCTACTCTTCAGGACTGGCTGCATTGTCTTCCTCTGTGGCCTGGTAAGGCTGCTCCCCTCCTCAGGGGGAGGTGATCAAATAGCAGGCCAATCAGTTAATGTCAGAGATAGACCATGTTTCCATTACTATGGAACCCACTTGGACACTGAACTGCCTATCTGTGCAGGGGTTCTAGGGTATCAACATGCATGGTCCTTGTTTGGAGTATGTAAACTTGTATAACCACTCTGGAAATCAATCTGGTGCTTTCTCAGACAATTAGGAATAGCGCTTCCTCAAGATCTAGTTATACTACTCCTAGGCATATATCCAAAAGATGCTCAGGTACACAGTAAGGACATTTGCTCAACCATGTGTGCAACAGCTTTATTTGTAATATCCAGAAGCTGGAAACAACCCAGATACCCTTCAACTGAGGAATAGATACCTCTACACAATGGAATATTACTCAGCAATAAAAAAAACAAGGAAATCATGAAATTTACAGGTAAATGATGGGAACTGGAAAAGAACATCCTGAGCGAGGTGTCCCAGAAACAGAGAAACAGACAGGGTTTACTCACTCATAAGTGGATATTAGATATATAATATAGGATAAACTTACTAAAATCTGTACACCTAAAGAAATTAATCAAGAAGGAGGACTCAGGCTAAAATGCTCAATCCCCATTCAGAAAGGCAAAGAGGATGGACATCAGAAGAAGGAGAAAACAGGGAACAAGTCAGGAACCTACCACAGAGGATCTTTGAAAGGCTCTACCCTGCAGGGTATCAAAGCAGATGCTGAGACTTACGGGCAACCTTTGGGTAGAGTGCAGGGAATCTTATGAAAGAAGTGGGAAATAGTAAGACCTGGAGAGCACAGGAGCTCCACAAGGAGAGCAACAGAACTGAAAAATCTGGGTACAGGGGTCTTTTCTGAGACTGATACTCCAACCTATCTCCTTTTCTTACCAATCCTGAGATAAGCATGCTTTCCCAACACCCTGAGCTTTCTCACTGTTTCTCTGAAGCCCATCTCCCTTTCAGCATGCAGTTACGTGCCTATTGCATTGGTGAACAAGCTTGCTTGCTTTGACTTTAAATAAAAAAGGCGTGGTTTTTCTGTCTTCCCCATTTCCATTCTACTAGCCTCTCTTGGTTTACCACTTGCCTCCCCTTTTGCTTTTCTTCAATAACTAATAAAATGACCCTTGAGTTTGTTTTTACATTATTTTATTAGGAATATTATTAATGCAAAATGGAACCCTCATATCTCTTAGTAACATTACAACTTAGTGTATAACTATACCTTTAGGGAAGTCCTGAAATTTCTTTTCATATTCTAATTATTTACAGTTCTTTAATTAATTATTACCTTTTCTTTTTTTTAACTTTTATTAATTACACTTTATTCATTTTGTATCCCCCCCATAAGCCCCTCCCTCTTCCCCTCCCGGTCCTACCCTCCCCCCTTTCTGCATGCATGCCCCTCCCCAAGTCCACTGATAGGGGAGGTCCTCCTCTCCCTCTTTCTGATCTTAGTCTATCAGTTCTCCATAGATGTGGCTGCATTGTCAGGGTTCTAGGTTTTCATCCCTGCTTACAATTTGTCTTGATGGATTGTAGAAATATTTTTATCATTGGCCAAAAAGTTAGTGAAACACAGCTTTGAAGGGAAAGAAAATGTACAATGAAAGTATAAAGTACAAGAGCTTACATTTTTAGAATACTTTTAGTGATTATTAAGTAGAATTCAAAAGCTCAAGCTGGCTTTCATATTTCAGTCTTCATTTCTTTTGTAGTGGCTGGAACTTGGTCTCATCATTCTGAGCATTGTAGGGATGGGATTCCACTGATACCTTCCCTCCTTGTTTTTGCTTCATATATTTGAATACTTTAAAGACTAGATTGAGTTCTCTAGGCAACATTCCTTTAGGAAGCTTACTGCTGCATCTGCTACATATCCAACATTCCAAATGAGTTTTCCTATTTTCAAAGCCATCTGTCATCCTACAGAGAAGTTGAAGAATCAGAACATTATGAAGAAGTTTTCATAGTATCCTAAGGAAATTATCTTTATGTTTACACAAAAATATATAAAATGAAGCTAGGCTGAATGAAGTTAAACATTATGACTTTTTTGTCTAAAACATATCATAAAATCTGGAAATTTGAATACGTGAAACCCATTTTTTGTTTAGTAAATTATCAAGTCATTGTACTGTTATCCTCTACAGAGATTTCAGGAATGACTTCCCCTGGAATTTCTGATAGTTTTGTAAGATCTTTGAATGCATTATTGTTAACATCTACTTCTAACTTCATTACATGGACCTTAGGGGAAAATATCTCCATTTTCTTAAATCAAAATTAATCTATCTAAAATATTTTCATTAGTGTACCTTTGTTTACTGGTAAGTACATGACATTAAGGAGCCTGTAAATCAGACTAGGACTTGTTTTATGTTCTATGTAGAGAAATTTTAGTCCAGAAATATGGCTGCTCTGGTTAGGGATCATATCCAAAGTCCTCCTAGGTCTATGTTATCTTGCTGAAATGCAGTTATTCCCTTGATCATAGTATGAATAGATGGGAATACAGACATACACTTATACCTTTAATCTCAAACAGTGAAAGTAAAGTTAATTTTGTAAAAGGAGGTAGGCATGTTTGAAAGTAACATTGAATTGAAGGGCAAAGTAATGAATCAAAGGAAGATTTGACAGAACAGGATACACCCAACTTTCATGAGAACAGCAGAGGAACAGAGGCTACTTAAGAGTAGCACAGAGAGAGAAAAAGGGTAGAAGTAGGATGAGTAGTGGTATGTGTGTGATATGTGGTAGTTTTACTGGGGAACTTTTATGGAGATAGGTTGCAGAGAGAACAAACTAGACACAGGTCAAGATAGAGCCAGTCAGAGAAAGAGAAGGAGCCAGAAGATTAGAACAGATCTCTTGAGTTAGTTTGAAGTCAAGCAGAGCAATTCAGTCCGATGCCAGTTTGAATCAGTCAACTTCGAGAGAGATTTGAGCCAGAACAGCTGAGTTGAACCAGCCAGCCACAGTTCAGACAGAAACAAAGGGTGAGCTTACTCAGCTGTAAGCGTCCAAGACAATAATTACATCAGGTGAGTAAAAGCTACATTTACATATCTTTGTTCATATGTACTGCCAGAAGCCTAAGAGTGACACTTGTCCTTCACATCCACTACATAAAATTCATATTACTGGGTGAGCTTCATCCTTCTTTTATTTCTGAAGAAGGTATTACAGAAGTGAGCTGGACTGTTTTTTTTTTTTTTTAATCTAACGTGTACATTGACCAAAAGAGATGGAAAGGACCAGAATTGTTTCAGCATAAGAAGAAATAGCCCACCAGGCCTAGTGATGTATGCTTTTAATCCCAGCATTTGGTAGGCAGAGGCAGGTGGATCTCTTTGAGTTCAAGGTCAGCCTGGACTACAAATAGAGGTTTTTTGATCTTGCAGGTAACTCTCAGACCCAGAGTCTCACTATTTTCCATGAGCCTCTCCCTCACTGGGGTGGTGGAGAGAGAGTATTCCCCTGTGAGCACAGGGCTGGGTATAAAAGTATATTGAAATGCTGTGGAATTTAGTTGGCTCAAAGTTGCCCCTTGATCCTTTTCTGTCAGAACTCCTGTTTCTTCTTCTTCTATATGTTACTCCTTTCATGTTTAATAGTCATGGAGGGGCCACAGTCAGGTACACAATTTAAACCAAAATAACACATTTCCCCTTGATATTCTTTTCCTCCTTAAGCTCGATAGCAGTTTCTATTCTAAATGCCTCTGAGATGTGTAGGCTTACTTAGCAGATAAACTGCTGTTACCCTAGTATACTATTGTTCCCATTTTCACTGTCATGGAACCTGAAAACTAGGTTAGGGGTATTTTCTTACTGTCACAGAGTCTATCATGTTTTGTTTTGTTTTTTTTTCTTGAAACAAGTGATAAATTTATTCTTTATTGACCCACCATTCTGAATAAAATAAGACATTTGTTCCTAGATGATCTCTGCTGGCTTATCATTTAAACCTGTATGTGGATGTGTGTGTGAGAGAGAGAATGAAAGACAGGCAGATGGACAGACAGAGAGACAGAGGAATATTATTTATTTTGGTGAACAAGTATTTAGAAAAATCATAACAATATAAATATCTCTATCTCGGTATTTTGTTCTGTAAAACTTACAATTCCATATTTGAGTTTATAACCTAGTATTTACTTTGTGTTTTATCCCCTTGCATATGTATCAACAGACTCTCTGAATACATTTAGTTTTATGTCCTCTGACATCTTAATTTTTGTTCTTCATTTTTTAAAATAATTTTTAGTAGCCACTGATTACAAAACATGAAGTTTTGTGAGGAGGGGGCTGTAAAAAGTCTCATGCCCCAGCAACTGAGTTAGTCAGACACTCTCAGTGAAGAACACTTAAAACTTGTGTCATAACAGGCTTTTTCCTTAGGAATTTGGTAACGATGAGACAAAGAAAAAAGGATACTATGATGGACTACAAACATCCATGGTTTAATATTTATTGACAGACCCATAGAGTGATGACTATGAAGTATGTAGAGGAAAATGTCTCCACAAAATTATTTAACTTGACAATAATTCAGAATTGGATCACAGAAAGACCACAAACACTTTCAATTTGCCTATTTATAAACTCTGAGCCATCACCATCTCTCTCTGTTCCCTATCCCATCAGTGGAAAGCCACTTCTTGAGTTAGAAAACTGTAATAGATCTCTATATCATACAGGGTTTGGAGGACTTATTCATTTTTCCTGAAAAAGTTAAATAAAGTGCAAAACTTTCAGCCCATCAATCCTTTAGCAAGCTGTCCAAGGTGACATTTCATTAGCACATTTTGTCAGTGGATAAATCGTACAGCCAGCTCTAAAGGGAAGGTGGAAAACATCTAGTCCTTTTTCATTAGATCCATCTGAACTTGAACCATTGGAGATTGCATACAAAAAGCACATGAGACAGAAGAAACACTATCCTGTCTATAAACTGCATTAATCATTCATTCCCTTCAGAGTGTCTAAAGTCGGTGCCATTCCTCTGGTTAAGGTCCAAACTGGCTGTTCGATTTTGAGTTGCATGACAGATACATTTCAAGGAAAATCAGAGACATTATGACTCCTGCCAGGCTTGATTAAATCCTTATTCATCAATTAAGAGGTTCCAATAAGCTGTGGTGGATACAGAAAAATAAGGGAAATTGGACGATAACATTTGCTGATTTTCTTACCTCTTTCTACTTACACATAATTTGGGGCAATAGGTGTTACAAGGGCTCATTGTAAAGTGTGGCCCTCAGAGGCAGCTCTGCCATCTGAAGAAAAGCTTGCTCTATGCTTATATGTAGGTCATCAGAGTATTTCTGAAACTGTTATTTCCCAACGTTTTGTGGGTAGCTACAGATTCTCTAACAAAGAAATTTTAATTTATTTTGGAAAAGTTATTTGAACATGAAAGTCTGTGGGCACAGAGTTTATCTCATCAACACATATCTTCAATTTTGTTAGACAGAGTGCTAGAAATGGTTCCCAGTTTAAATAACTATGCTATAAAGATATTTGTAGAACATTGCTCATTATAAATTTTTGTCCTATAACATCATTCAATATATATTTTATTATTTTTCTTCATGTATAAAATGAAGATATTATATCTTTACAAACAGTATTTTCATTGGATAAATTATTAAAATGAATGAAAGCTGACTATAAATACGATGATTATTAACTAAACAAAAACTAACTCTACTGTAAGAAATGATGGTATAACTAAAGAACATTGGACTTTGTTCAGGTAATAATAAAAAGCAAGTTTTTGGAAAAGAAAATGAAATTTGTATTACTTATTTGCACAGAACCATATAGCTAATTAATCAACAGAAGCATCCAAGTTCTCATTTGTGCCAAAGACAGCATTTGGCAATGTTGTGAATGATTCAACATTATTTTAAATTACTTCAAAATGTTTTGTTTTCAATAAGTTAATGGTTTTCAGACTGTTCTCTTGAGAGGACGCTGTAGCTACTCCTAAGGTGTCTCTGTGAGCAGACAGGCAGAAGGACCATGGGTGGGTGTTTGTGGGGAGTCCTCCAACATCAGCAGAGCAGAGATTTTTCTTTTTATAGTTTCATGCATGATTTCATGGGAAAACTTCTTTGAGTGAATTTTCTATAGCTGAGTAGAAGATAACCCTGTGATTAATAAAATTGAGGATTTTCTTTTTATCACACTTTTTAAAAATTATATTTTACTTTCGAAACAAAGCCTGAAATTTTCAAGTCTGAACTGTAGCCAAGCACAGGCTCAGAAACTTTTGATGTAATATCTTTATTCCATTTGACAGAATTATTGAACTTGATTTGATGGTCAGCTGCATAGCCAACATAAATACTTTTAGTAAAGTGATTAAAGCTAGTTTTTCTGTTGATCAGTCTCTCCAAACATTTTTTTTTTCTGGAAAATTTATTTTACCAATATAAGGTAAAAGAAACACGAGCCATCATTCATTCTCTCTCTCTCTCTCTCTCTCTCTCTCTCTCTCTCTCTCTCTTTCTCTCTCTCTCTCTGTTTCTATTAGGAATACTAAACATATACTCATCTTGATATTCCTTTTTTTTCTGGAAACTTTTGTTTACTTGCTGTGTGCTTCATATTTCTTATGAAGTGCTTTCACAGTAATTTCACAGTCCTTTCACATCTGCATGACTTAGGTAAAGCTCATGCAAGTTATACAAGCTATACAGATGTATACAAACTCATATGAACAATGCAGCAGCCGAAGTTGGACCTCATCCAATATCCTGCCTTGAAGATCTTTAGCTTTTGTCAGTTACATCCCTCTCCTCTAGATGGACTTGCTTTGTGTATTTGTAACAAATGATGTTTTTCCACAGCTGCATAGATATGGGCCACAATGAATTACAAAATAATAGTTTTAGTACCCATTTCCAGGGATTTTTATTTTGCTTTATAAGCTCACTCATGTAGCAATGTCATCATTTGTTATGTGCAGCTTATTTTTCTCCATGTTTGCAATTTGAAAATAGAAATATCTTTGCTTGACATTTTAGCCAAAACAGCACCAGGATATATGCTCAATAAGTATTAGTCTGAATATCTTTTGGATACTCTAATGCTTTTTGGCAGACTTGCACTTTATTTATTCATAATTTACAGAAATTAAGTTAATAGTATTTCTTTTTGATCAAAATCCAGGCTCTTCATGTTCATTTCAGTACCATAGATCCCTTCAAAGTTGACTAAAAAAGGTATTTTGCATTTGCTACAAATGTTTTTTTTCCCCATTAATGACATATTGGACATTTTAAAATACACAACAGTGAAATGTCAGAATTGTTAATCAAAAACAACTTCCACATCCTTTGAGTGGAAGAATTTGTATAATTCTTTCTTTAAGTACATGTTTAATTTTACTGAAATTAAAGAGTAAACACGTTATTTTTCTAGTAGCATCATGCATAATGCATAAAACAGAAAAATACAAACACAGGTGGGTATGTCGATCTCCAGTTATTCTGAACCTTACATTTCTATATTGGTATTTTTTTTTAATAATGGAAATCTACAAGATTTAAAAGCATAATATACATTTTTTAGCTTTTGTTAATTTGAATAGACCTTTAATTTTAATTTTTAATTTATTCACTTTGTATCCCCCTTGTAGCTCTTTAATAAGGATAGGCTCTTGGAATATTTTAGGCCTGCTACAGAAAAGATTTTATTGGAATGACTTATAGAACATGTATAAGGGTTACAAGAAGATGGGTTACAAGAGAGCTAAAATAAGGAGGGGAAGAGGTAAATACAGGGCAAGTTTCATCCTGTTATTCCCAGAGGAATAACATCCATACATCACTACCAAGGGTTTAAAACTTCTCTCTCTCTCTCTGTGTGTGTGTGTGTGTGTGAGAGAGAGAGAGAGAGAGAGAGACAGAGACAGAGAGAGAAAGTGAGAGAAAGGGGCAGAAGTACTGAAACACTAGATATAGTCTCTGACTAGGTGAACTAACAATGTTATCTAACAGACCACAGACACCAAGAGCTCTAAGTATAAAATTATAGTTGCTTACTAATTGGTGATTTTAGCTCCCCTTTTTCCTTTCTCCTTAATCTGAGCCTCCATGTCATGTAATGGTGCATCCTACTGAAACTAAGTGCTTTGGGAATTGAACTGGGCTGCAATACATTACTCAGTAAAGCATTTACTGTGTTAGTTGATACCCCTTACACATAAAGCTGAATGCTGCAGTACGTGTTTCTATCCCAGCTCTTTTATGGAAAGCTAAGAGTTGGGCACATAAGAAATCTCCAAAATTTATAGACCAGGTAACCTGGTGAAATCATAGAAGTGAAAACAAGAGCCAGTGTGTCAAACGAAGTGGAAAAGGTGAACCAATATCTAAGGTTTTCCTCTAATCTTCATAGCTGCTTTGTGAAAAATGGTTACCTGTACCTGCAAACCTATAAATGAACACATACACACAAACACACATGCATTCATAGAGAGAGAGAGAGAGAGAGAGAGAGAGAGAGAGAGATTAAACAGAAGAAAAAGGACTGCCGATGGAGGAAGAATCAGTTTTAGACAGAAGGAACTATGAAGAAATACTAGCAAATTTTGTGGTCCAGTTAATTGCTTGGTCCATTGATTCCTTAGGAGGCAGACTGACGAAAATTGCAGATCTAAAGAACTATTATCCCTGGAGCTTTTGCTGATCCATACTGCATCCTAGTAACAAAATGTCTCAGTTGCTGAGAATTACAATTATTCCAACAGTTCTTTCATGTGAAGGAAGGACTTAAAAACAAAACAAAACAAAACAAAACAAAACAAAACAAAAAACACACCTTCCACTTTTATTTGGGCCTTTGTAGGTCTGTGGTAACCACTGAGTTAATGCATTCTTACACTGATTTGAAGAATGGCTCCAGGTAACTAAAACTACCAGTGACTGCTCATATATTGAAGGAATTAATGTCTTAATCTGTAAACCAGGCTCATAATTCTTTAAGTTTATTTTTACAGCATAATTATATTTGCCTTATACATGTTGCAATAAAACTGTGTCAGCTCTGCAAACACCATTCTTCTGAAGTCCTTTTTTGCTTCAATCAGATGATTATGGCTATGGTTTGGGAAGATTTATTGTTATTGTAAATATGAATAAACTACACTGGAGTTTTATGGTAGTCTCTGTATTTTCAAAATAATTTACTCCAAACATCATACATCTCACTAAAATATAATAATAAAAGTATAGTAAAAGAGAGCTGCAGTGCTTTTCTTTCTAGAGATATTTAGCTAGTCATATCTACATGATGTTAGCAGAAGCTTCATTTCCAAATATTTTTAGATTCACCAAATTAAAGGGCTATGTTAAAGGTAAGATTTAACTTTAAAATGGAATTGTTTACAAAATGTTGATGAACAAATTCTTAAACAGGAGGAAAACAGGAAAGTACAGTAGCTCCTACCACTTAGGAGAATGCTCTCCTCAGCTCCACAGTGAATTTGACAGATAGTTTTATATATAATATCACCATTCTTGAAGTTGAGAAGCCTTAGATTGGGGAAACAGAAGACTCAGCATCTGGTGAAGTCATGTTTTTAAGGCATACCACATGATATGAAGGAGGAAAAGGAAAACAGGTCTAAGGCATATTCTTTAATTTTCTCACTAAGTACTAATACCATTCATTAGATTGGTGTGATCATGGTTCAATCACTTTCCAAAAGAATTCATTTCTTCACTTAGTCATTTTGGGGATTCAGTTCCAAAAGGCACAAAAATTTAAACCATATAAAATGTTCCTATTATGTTCTTCAAACAAAAATAATTTAGGTCAAATAATCTGTTACAATAAAACCAGATATTTTGAAGAAATGTGAATTTTGTGTAGATTTCTAAATCCCCTGGGAATATATATTTACTTTCTTTAGAATTTTACATACATTTCATAAGAATATTTTGATAAGTTCTGTTTGCAGCACCCAATTTACTTTAAATTCTTTCATATACTCATATCCACAAAACTTATATTATGAAAAATCCAAACATATCAAAGCTATTATGAATAAGTGTTTTTGTACCGAACACTTATTAAAATGAATGCTTATTTTATGCTAGCCCAAGTTCTGTGGTCAGAGCCAAAGGAAAGATTCCTAAACACCTCATGCCAAATGAACTGGAGTAAAACAATTCTAACTGTTAAAAAAAGCAATAAATTAAAGTGATAAATACAAATTTTAATCAGGGAAGGGTCCAGAAAGAAGTGGACTCAATCAACAGTGAATTCTCCAACTCAGAATATTTGGGGAGAGAAAAACACAAAATGCAAAAAAAATTGAGGATTTATTAATGTCAAACACATCTAGACATATGAATTACTGGGGTTGGTATTAGTAGGTATCTATATTCACAGGTAGCTAGGTATCTTATGTACATATATTTATTGAAAAAGTTGTGACTTTTTCATCTCAGACCACAAATCAAAGTCAAAATCCAAATTTGTGGACCAATGATCTACTGGGGATTATTTACTAAAGCATGAATGAAGAAAAGCTTTTATTTATTTCTTTGTTTATTCATTATTTATTACAATTTATTCAATTTTTATCTCTGTAGTAGCCCCCTCCCTCATCTCTTCCTAGTCCCAACCACCTTCCCTCTTCTTCCCTTTATGTCCCTCCCCTAGTCCACTGATAGAGGAGGATCTCCTCCCCTTCTGTCTTACCCTAGCTTTCCAGGTCTCATGAGGACTAGCTGCGTTGGGTTTTTGTTTTGTTGTTGTTGTTGTTTTGTTTTTTAACAGATGCTTGCACATGCAGTGGTGGACTTTATAGTGACTTAGTTTGGGCAGAGTGCAGGGAAACTGATAGAAGAAGGGGGAGAGAGAGAGATAAACTTGGTGAGAGGAGCTGCAACAACAGAGACAAAAACAGAAAACAAAACAAAACAAAAAAACCTGGACCCGGGGGTGGGGGGGCTGCAGATACTGATACTCCAACCAAGGACCACACATGGTAGGACCTAGACTCCTGTTCAATGGAAGTCCATAGGCTGCTAAGTTTCCAGGGTCAGATGGAAGGGGAGGAGGACCTCCGTATGAGTGGACTAGGGGAGGGACATGGGAGGAGATGAGAGATGGAGGGTGGGACTGGCAGGAAATGAGGGAGGGGGCTACAGTTGGGGTACAAAGTGAATAAACTATAATTAATATAAAATGAAATTAAGTAATAGATTAATTTAACATTAATTAATATAATTTAATATTAAAATTAAAATAAAAAGATTACTAGAACTGTCTGTGGCAGGAAGCTCCACAGGAGAGAGTCTCTTCTCTTCAGCTTATAACAGCCTTACAAGTCTAGTAGCTTTCTGTAATCTCCTAAAATTTTAAGTTTTGTTAGCGTGAGTCATGTGAACTTCTCATCTTAAGCACATGATCTTGAAAATTAGAAAATATGCTAGTCTTTGTGTTAATTCTCACGAGCTAACATTGTGACCTCATTGAGGAAGGGGTCTTAACCTGGATGGAGTGTGACTGAGAACAGTAACATTTTCCAGATCTCATCAGTTACCTGAAATTTTCATGATTTCATTTTTATTTACAGCTAAATAAAAAGTGTTGTCATACTTCCATTATCTATTCATTGGACGACAGACTTGAAGATTGTTTTCAATTCCTAGAATTATTCCTAAAATTGCAATGGATATGGCTGAGAAAGTTTCTTTGTAGTAGGATGTTAGGTCTTTTGGATATATACCAAGCCATGATGTAGCTAGGTCATATGATAGATTTCCTTACAGTTTTGGGGAACTTTCCACACCGATTTCCATAGTAACCACACTAGATTGTTAACACTCCAAAATGAACAAGGGTCCATACTAACCTGCATCTTTGTGAGAATTTTTACTCTGTTATTCCCTTGATCTTAGTCATTCTGATTGGTGTAAGGTGAAATATCAACATGGTTTTAATTTGCATTTTTTTAATTCCTAGAGACATTGACCACTTTTCTATTGCTTAAATGTTAACATCCAGAGGGTTTCTGATGGAATTTCTGTGGTGTTTTATATAGAATATCTTTTAGAAAACTAGTGACGATTTGATCTCATCTTTTACAATTCATTTCACATTAATTCTCATCACGTGTCTTATTGCTCTATCTAGGCCTCAGACCATTACATTGAAAATAAGTAGGCCAGAGATCCAAGATGATGGCGCCAGGAGGACACTGTTTCTGAGGCGCAAGATAACAGTGTCAGCACAGCAACTAAGAGACTGAACTCTGGGGCCTAAAATACCAGCTATTTTGTTTCCCAGGTGAGAGGAAACCCCATGGTGTGTGAGTCAATCAGGTCTATTCTCAGGTCATGCTGCTAAAACCTGAAAGAGTTCCCAGGTCTCAGTAGGCACTTGGTCCCAAGTCCAGAGCCACATGCCTGCATGTCCTGATCACCTTCCCAGGATGATCTGTAGGCACCAAAACACCAGAGACTGTAATTTCCAGTTGTGAGAAAACCCCATGGTAAGGGAGTAAAAGGGACTGATCTCAGGTAACCCAGTCAATCCCTGGAAAAGGTCCTAGGGACCAGTGGGCACACAGACTCCAGCTCAGAGACCTGCTATGCACAGGACTTACTGTCCCAGACAGAACTGTGGGTCCCAGGGCACCAAAGACTAGGTTTCCCTGTCAGGATAAATCCCCACAGTGAGGGAAACCGCAAGTCTGAGCTTAGAGCACTCAGCCAAACTCCCCCCGTCTCCCACACCACACACACACACACACACACACACACACACACACACACAGAAAAGTTGTCTGGTAAAGTTTTCTGGGTTCCTGCAGGGACCCAGTCACCAACTTGGAGCTACCACTCTCCTATGCCTGCACGCTCTACAGGCCACCTCAGACGAAACTGTAGACCTCCAAACACCGCAGACTGGGTCTCCCTGTTGGGAGGAAACTCCACAGTGTGTGTGTGGGAACTTCTGGTCCAAACTCAGGAAAACCAGCTCCAGAAAATTTTCTGGGTTCCCACAGGATCCAGGCTCTAGCCGCGTGCTATTGCACGAGCGCTGTTAAGGGCTTACTACTGCTGATTAGAACTTGGGTATTTGGGGCACAGAACTCCAACCTCAGACCTACAGAAGCCTGGGATCCCAGATATCAGCCCCCAAATACTGCTCCAAGGGCAACCAGTTCTAACCTCAGGGCACCCAGATTCTTCAAGAAGGCTGTGCCTAGAAAACAATGTAAGAACAATAGCAGTACCTCACTAAATTCAGAGCAAGAAATCCAGCATCAGGGCAGCTGTCTCCAGGACTTCTCCTGGTGAGAGGAGAGCCTCCCTCACTAATAAATACCACCGTTGCCATTCAGGTCTACATGTCTGAGGTGAAATGTGGCAATTGCTGAGAAATACAGGCCATTCAGTGACTAAACCCTAAAAGCTGAGGAGGCCTCTTTCAGGAAAAATCATCTTCCTGCCAAGAGCATTTTCCCCATCCCAGGATTAGAGGAAGCATCAGAAACTAAAAGCCAACACCTAAGATAGCCAAACAGGTAGAGGCCAGCGAAGAAGCTCAACCAACAAAAGACAGAGCAATATGGCATCTTAAGAACCCAGTTATGCAAGGGAAAGCAGTCCTGAAAACCCAGCATAAATGAAATTCAAGAAGATGACCTTACATCTATGATGATGAAGATGATAATAGAGGAAAAAAATAAAATGCATAAAGAATTAGAAGAATATAAAGTAAAACAGATTTTGGCCATCTGTAAAGAAATACAGGAAGATAAAGAAAAACAGTTTGTGGCCTTTAGAGAGGAAATAATAAAATCACTGAAATACATGAAAGAAATGGAGGAATGTTCAAACAAATAGCTAAAGGAATTGAAGGAAAATACAATCAGACAGGTAAGGAAATCAACAAAACAACTCAATATCTGAATATAGAATTGGAAAAATTAAAGAAAACATAAACAGAGAAAATCATGGAGAGGAAGAACTTACAGAAGAAAACGGGAGCTACAGAGGTAAGCATAACCAACAGACTACAAGAGATGGAAGAAAGAATCTCAGGTATGGAAGATACAATGGAAGAAATAGATGTATCTGTCAAAGAAAATGTTAAATCTAAAAAATTCCTGACACAGACCGTCCAAGAAATTCAAGACAATGTAAAAAGACAAAACCTAAGAATAATAGGAATAGAGGAAAAAGAAGATTCCCTGCACCAAGGCCCAGAAAATATTTTCAACAAAATCATTGAAGAAAATTTCCCCAACTTAAAGGAGAGGCCAATAAGAATACAAGAGGCCTACAGAACACACAATAAATTAGACTAGAAAAGAAAATCCTTCCACCAAATAATAATCAAAATAGTAAGTATACAGAACAAAGAAAAAATACTGAAAGCTGCAAGGAAAAAAGATCAAGTAACATATAAGAGCAAACCATTAGAATCAAACCTGACTTCTCAACAGAGACTATGAAAGCCAGAAGGGCCTAAAAAGATACCATGCAGACCCTAAAAGAACACAGAATCAGCCCAGGCTACTATACTCAGCAAAACTCACAGTCATCATAGATAGAGAAAATAAGATATTCAACAACAAAAACATATTTAAACAATACCTACCCACAAATCCATCATTACAGAAGATAGAAGGAAAAATACAACCCAGGAAAACTAACTACATTCAGGAAAGCAAAAAATAAATAACTTCACTACAGCAAAACTAAAAGTAACCAAACACACAAACATACCACCATAACCAACAGCAAAATCAAAGCATCTAACAGCCACTGGCCATTATTCTCCCTCAGAATCAATAGACTCAACTCTCCAACAAAAAGACACAGACTAACAGAATGGCTATGTAAACAAGACCCAACAATCTGTTGCATAAAAGGAACACACCTGAGTCACAACGATAAACATTACCTGAGAGGAAAGGGCTGGAAGACGATTTTCCAAGCAAACAGACACAAAAAGCAAGCAGGAGAAGCCATTCTAATACAAAAAAAAAAAAAAAAAAAAGATTTTCAACCAAAATTACACAAAAGAAATAAGGAAGGTCATTTCTTATTCATCAAAGGGAAAATTCCACCAAGAAGACACCACAATTCTGAACATCTATGCCCCAGATACAAGAACACCACCATTTGTAAAAGAAACATCTGATACTCCAACCAAGGATTATACATGGAGATAACCTAAGACCCTTGCACATATCGTCCATAGCAGTTCAGTATCCAAGAGGGTTCCATTGTAATAGGAATAGGGACTGTCTCTGACATGAACTGATTGGCCTGCTCCTTAATTACTTCCCCCTGACAGGGAAGCAACATTACCAGGCCACAGAAGAAGACAATGCAGCCACTCCTGATGAGACCTAATTGACCTAGGTTCAGAAGGAAGGAAAAGAAGACCTTTCCTTGGGGAGGGGCATGCATGCAGAGGGTGGAGTAAGGGAGGGATTGGGATGGGAGGAAGGAGGGAACCACAGGGGGGATACAAAGTGAATAAAGTGTAGTTAATAAAGAATTAAAAAAGAAATAAAATAATATAAAATTGAAACCACACATAATCCCCACATATTAACAGTGGGAGACTTCAACACTCCACTCTCAACAAAGGACAGGTCAACAAAATAGAAATTAAATAAAGAAACAATGACTCTGACAGAGGTCATGGATCAATAGTCCTAACAGGCATTTAAACAGAACTTTTCACCCAAACACAAAAGAATTTACCTTCTTCTCAGCACCTCATGGAACCTTCTCCAAAACAGACCATATCATTGGTCACAAAGCAAGCTTCAACAGATCCAAGAAGATTGAATAATCCCTTGTGTCCTATCTGACCAACATAGACTAAAGCTGTACCTCAACAACAACAAAAATAGCAAAAAGCCTACACACATGAAAACTGAACAATTCACTACACAATGACAGCTGGGTCAGGGAAGAAATAAAGAAATAAATCAAAGATTTCCTAGAATTCAATGAAAATGAAGGTGCAACATACCTGAACTTATGGGACATAATGAAAGCAGTGCTAAGAGGAAAATTCATAGCATATAGTGCCTTTAAGAAGAAATTTGACACATCTCATACAAGCAACTTAAAAGCTCAACTGAAAGCCCTAGGGGGAAAAAAAAGGAGACATTCCCAAGAAGAGAAGACAGCCGGAAATATTCAAACTCAGGGCTGAAAACAATAAATTAGAAACAAATAAAACAGTTAAAAGATTCAATGAAACCAAGAGTTGGTTCTTTGAGAAAATCAACAAGATAGACAAACCCTTAGCCAAACTAACTAAAAGGAAGAGAGACACCATACAAATCAGCAAAATCAGAAATGAAAAGGGGGACATAACAGACACTGAGGAAATCCAAACAATCAGTAGTTCTTAGTTCAAAAGTCTATATTTCACAAAATTTGAAAATCTAAATGAAATGGACAATTTTCTTGATTAATTCCACTTGCCAAAGCTGAATAAAGAACAGGGAAGTCAATTAAGTAGTCCTATATCCCCTAAAGAAATAGAAGCTGTTATCAAAAATTTCCAATTCAAAAAAAAAAAAAAAGAAAAGCCCAGGGCCAGTTTCAGCACAGACTTCCACCATACATTCAAAGAAGAGCTAACTCCAATTCTCTTCAAACTATTCCACAAAATAGAAACAGAAAGAACATTACCAAACTTATTCTATGAAGCCACAGTCACCTTGATACCTACACTACACAAAGACCCAAAAAAGAAAGAGAATTTCAGGCCAATCTCTCTTATGAATATTGATGTGAAAATACTTAAATAAAATACTCACAAATCGAATCCAAAACCACATCAAAGATATCATCCACTATGACCAAGTAGGCTTCATTCCAGGCATGCAGGGGTGGTTCATTATAGGGAAATCCATCAATGTAATCCACCATTTAAACAAACTGAAAGAAAGAGAGCATATGATAATCTCCTTATATGCTGAAAAAGCATTTGATGCAATCCAGCATTCATTTATTTTTAAAGTCCTGGAGAGATCAGCGCTACAGGGAACTTACCTAAACATAGGAAAGGCAATATACAGCATGCCTTATGAAACTGAAAACCTTCTGTAAAGCAAAGTACTCTGTCTTCAGAACAAAATGCCAGCTTACAGATTGGGAAAAGACATTCACCAACCCCATGTCTGACAGAGGGCTAATATCCAGAATATATAAAGAACTTAAGAAATTAAACAGTAACAGATCAAGTAATCAAAGTAAAAAATGGGGTACAGAGCTAAACAGAGAATTCTCAATAGACAAACATTGAATGACAGAGAAACATATAAAGAAATGCTCAACATCCTTAGTCATCAGGGAAATGCAAATCAAAACGTCCCTGAGATTCCACCTTACACTCATCAGAATGGCTAAGATCAAAACTGAAATGAAAACAAATGCTGGGGAGGATGTGGAAATGGGGAACCTTACTCCATTACTGGTGAGAATGTAAACATGTACAACCACTTTGGAAATCAATCTGGAACTTTTTCAAACAATTAGGAATAGTGCTACCTCAAGATCCAGCTATACTACTTCTAGGCATACATCTAAATGATGTTCAAGTATACAACAAGGATATTTGCTCAACTGTGCTCATAGCAGCTTTATTTGTAATAGCCAGAAGCTGGAAACAAACCAGATATCCCCCAGTTGAGGAATGGATAAAGAAAATGTAGTACATTTACATAATGGAATACCACTCAATAATTAAAAACAAGGAAATCATGAAATTTGCAGGCAAATGGTGGGAACTAGAAAAGATCATCCTGAGTGAGGTATCCCAGAAGCAGAAAGACACACAGGGTATATACTCACTTATAAGTGGATAATAGACATATAATATAGGATAATTATACTAAAATCTGTACACATAAGGAAGCTAATCAAGAAGGAGGATCCTAGGTAAGATGCTCAATCTTCACTCAGAAAGGCAAATGAGACTGACATCGGACATTGGAAAAGGGAGAAAACAGGGAACAGGTCAGGAGCCTATCTCAGAGGGCCTCTGAAAGATTCTACCAAGCAGAGTATAAAAACATTTGCTGAAACTTGTAGCCAAACTTTTTGCAGAGTACAAGGAATCTCAGGAAAGAAGGGGGAGATAGAAAGACCTGGAGTAAACAGGAGCTCCATAAGGAGAGCAACAGAACCAAGAAATCTTGGCACAGGGATCTTTTCTGAGACTGATACTCCAAACAAGGACCATGCATGGAGATAACCTAAATCTCCTCCACAGAAGTAGCCCATGGCAGCTCAGTGTCCAAGAGGGTTCCCTAATAATAGGTACAGGGATCACCTCTGACATGAATTCACAGGCTGGCTCTTTGATCACTTCCACCTGAAGGGGAGCATCCTTACTAGTCCACAGAGGAAGACAATGAAGCCAGTTCTGATGAGACCTGACAGACTATGGTGAGATGGAAGGGGAGGAGGGCTTCCTTTATCATTGGACTGGGGAATGGGCATAGGAAAAAAAGAGAGAGGGAGGGTGGTCCTGGGAGGGAATGAAGGAGGGTGCTATAGGTAGGATACAAAGTGAACAAACTGTATTTAATATAAAAAATAACAATTTAAAATGTAGGGGGATAAAATAAATTGTAAAAAAGAAAATAAGTAGGCATACTGCTCCTTTCTTATTTATAATTTTATTAAGATTGTTTGGAGTTTTATTCTATTTAGAATAATGTTGTTTGTGGGTTTGTTATATGTAGCCTTTAGTTTGTTTAGCTATGTGACCTCATATTTCTCAAATAATTGCAGAAGCCTTAAATTTAAAAGAGACCAAGTAACATATAAAGACAGATCTATTAGACTTATACCATACTTCTCAACAGAGACTTTAAAAGCCAGAGAGCCTGGAAAGATATTTTGTAGATTCTAAGATACCAGCAAAGACTATTATACCTAGCAAAATTTTTAATCACCATTGATGGAGAAAACATGATATTCCATGACAAAACCAAATTTATACTATCTTTCCACTCACCCAGTTCTACAGAGCATACTAGAAGGAAAACTCCAACACAACAAGGGTTACACAGGAAAGAAATAATTTCACAAAAGCAAAAACAAAAGAAGGAAGCACATACTATCATTCTAACACCACTGATATTAAAATTACAGGAGTCAACAATCACTGGTCATCAATATCTCTCAATGTCACTGAACACAATTCCCCAATAAAAAGTCACAGGTTAACAAAGTGGATATGAAAACAGGATCCATCATCCTGCTGCATACAAGAAACACATCTCAGGTATAAAGGCAAATATTGCTTTAGACTTAAGGACTGGAAAATGTGTTTCTAAGCAAATGGACCCCCAAACAAGCAGGAGTAGCTATTTTAATATCTAATAAAATATTCTTTCAAGCAAAAGTAATCAAAAGAGTTGTGGAAGGGCACTACCTACTCATCAAAGGTAAAATCCACCGTGATGACATTTAGTTTTAAACATCTATGCTTCAAATGCAAGGGCATTTATAAAAGAAACTTACATTTATAAAAGAAACATTACTAAAGCTTAAATCGCACATTGAACCTTACACATTAATAATGGGAGACTTCAACATTCCACTCACACCAATAGATAGGTCAACCAGACAGAAATTAAACAAAGAAATAATGAATGTAACTGACATTATGAATTAAATGGACTTAACAGATATCTACAGAACATTTCACCCAAACACAAAAACATGTACCTTCTTCTTGCACCACATGGGTTCTTCTCCAAAACTTATCATATACTTGGAAACAAAGGAAGCCTTAACAGATACAAGAAGATCAAAATATCCCCTTGTATCTTAACAGATCATCATGGATTAAAGCCGTATCTCTACAACAACAACAAAACAACAGAAAGCCTACAAACTCATGGAAACGTAATAACTCTCTACACAATTTCCACTGAGTCAGGGATGAAATAAAGAAAGAAAGACTTTCTAGAATTCAGTGAAAATTAAGTTTGAAAATGAAGGTACAACATATCCAACTTTATGGGACACAATGATGGAAACAGTCCTAATAGTTCATAGCACTAAGCGCCTTCATAAAGAAATTAGAAAACTGATAAGAGCAGATACTTGATCTTAGCCAAAACGTCTCCATGTGGGTTCCCTAGTAAGGGGAGTAGAGACAGTCTCTGACAAAAACTCTGTTGCCTGTACCTTGATCACTTCTTCCTGGTGGGTCAACCTAGCAAGCCTACAGAGAAAGAGAATCCATGTAGTCCCGATGGGACCTGATAGGATAGGGTCAGACAGTTCTGTAGGAGGACTACTACTGTTAGAGGACTAGGGAAGAGGAATAAGAGAGGAAGAGGGAAGGAGGTTGGGACTGGTAGGAGATGAGGTAGGGGGATACAACTGGGATAGAAAGCATATACATTGTTAATAATAATAATAATAATAATAATAATAATAATAATAATAATAATAATAATAAATTGGAGAAATCAAATAATCGTGACTTAACAGCTCATCTGAAAACTCTAGAAAAAAAAAACAAACACACCAAAGAGAAGTAGATGGCAGAAAATAATCAAATCAAAGTCAAGGCTGAAATCAGTAACTTAGACACAAAGAGAACAATACAAAGGATCAACAAAAACTAAATTGAGAAAATCAGCAAGACAAACACTTAGCCAAACTAACTAAATGCCAGAGAGATAATATAAAAATTAACAAAGTCAGAAATGAAAAGGGCAACATAACAGCATACTCTGAAGAAATCCTAAGAATCATTAGGTCCTCAAAAGCCTATTCACAAAATTGAAAAATTGAAATGAAATGGACAATTTTCTTGATAGAATCCACTTACCAAATTTAAATCAAGACCAGGTTAAACTTCTAAATAGTCCTATACCCCCTAAGTAAATAGAAGCAGTCATTAAAAGTCTCCTAACCAGATTCTGCCTATTACAAATAGAGCTGTTATGAACATGGTTGAGCAAATGGCCATCTTGTATACTTGAGCATTGTTTGGATATATGCCTAGGAGTGGTATAGCTGGATCTTGAGGAAGCGCTATTTCTTATTGTCTGAGAAAGCTCCAGATTGATTTCCAGAGTGACTGTACCAGTTTACATTCCCACCAGCAGTGGAAGAGGGTTCCCTTTTCTTCACATCCTCTCCAGCATTTGTTGTCACTTGAGTTCTTGAACTTAGCCATTCTGATGTTTGTAAGATGAAATGTCAGAGTTGTTTGGATTTGCATTTCCCTGATGACTAAGGATGTTGAGCATTTCTTTAACTGTTTCTCTGCCATTCAATATTCCTCTATTGAGAATCACTGTTTAGCTCTGTACCCCATTTTTTAATTGTATTACTTGATTTGTTGCTATTTAACTTTTTTAGTTCTTTATATCTTCCAGATATTAGCTCTCTGTCAGATATAGGGTTGGTGAAGATCCTTTCCAAGTCTGTAGGCTGTCATTTTGTTCTGATGATAGTGCTCTTTTCTTTACAGAAGCTTTTTAGTTTCATGATGACCCATTTATTGATTGATCTTACAGTCTGTGCTGTTGGTGTACTGTTCAGGAAGTTGTCTCTTGTGCCAAATGAGGTCAAGGCTCTACCCCACCTTTTCTTCTAACAGATTTATTGTGTCTGGTTGTATGTTGACGTCTTTGGACTTTAGTTTCGTGCAGGGTAATAAAAATGGGTCTATTTGCATTTTTCGAAATGTAGTCATTCAGGTAGACCAACACCATGTGTTGAAGATGCTATCTTTTTTCCAGTGTATTGTTTTGGCTTCTTTGTCAAAAGTTAAGTATTCTTAGGTGTGTGGATTAATTTCTGGGTCTTCTATTTTATTCCATTGATCCACCATTCTCTTTCTATGCCAGTACCATGCAGTTTTTATTACTATTGCTCTATTTTATAGCTTGAGATAAGGGATGGAGATACCTCCATATAATTTGTTGTTGTACAGGATTGTTTTAGAAGTTCTTAGTTTTTTGTTTTTCCATTTGAAATTGAGAATTGTTCTTTCAAGTATCTGGAAACAACCCAAATGTCCCTCAACTGAGGAATGGATACAGAAATTGTGGTACATTTATGTAATGGAATACTAAGCAATTAAAAGCAACGAAATCATGAAATGTGCAGGCAAATGATGGGAACTAGAAAAGATCATCCTGAGTGAGGTATTCCAGAAGCAGAAAGACACACATGGTATATACTCACATATAAGTGTATATTAGACATTCAGTATAGGATAAACATAACAAAACATGTACACCTAAAGAAGCTAATCAAGAAGGAGGACCCTGGGTAAGATGATCAATCCTCATTCAGAAAGGCAGAAGGGATAGACATCAGAAGATGGAGAAAAGAGAGAACAGGACAGGAGTCACCACAAAGGGCCTCTGTAAGACTGCCCAACAGTGTATCTAAGCAAATGGTGACTCATAGCCAAAATTTAGGCAGAGTGCAGGGAATCTTATGAAAAAAAAAAGGGGAGATGAAAGACCTGGAGGGGACAGGAGTTCCACAAGGAGAGCAACAGAACAAAATCTGGGCACAGTGGTCCTTTCTGAGACTGATACCCCAACCAAGGACCATGAATGAAGATAACCTAGAACCCCTGCTTAGATGTAGGCATGGCATCTCAGTATCTCAATATCTAAAGGAGATCAAGAGCATGCAAAATGGAAGGAAGAAATCAAAATGTCACTTTTCTCAGATGATATGATAGTATACTTAAATGACTCTAGAAATTCTGCCAGAGAACTAATACAGCTGTTAAACACCTTCAGCAAAGTGGGAGGATACAAAATTAACTCAAAAACATCAGTAGCCCTCCTCTATACAATGATAAATGGGCTGAGAAAAAAATTAGGGAAACAACAGCCTTCACAATAGCCACAAATAATAAAAAGACATCTTCATGTAGCTCTAAACAAGCAAGTGAAGGACATGCATGACTAGGAAATCATGAAGAAGGAAATTGGAGAAGATATCAGAAGATGGAAAGAACTCCCATGCTCATGGATTGATCAGTAAGATCAACATTGTAAAAATGGCCATGTTACCAAAATCAATCTACAGATTTAATGTAATTCCCATCAAAATTCCAACATAATTCTTTTTTTTAATTCTTTATTAATTACACTTTATTCATTTTATATCCCCCCTGTGGTTCCCTCCCTCCTCCCAACCCAATTCCTCCCTTCCTCCACCCTCTGCATGCATGCCCCTCCTTAAGTCCACTGATAGGGGAGGCTAACATAATTCTTTTCAGACCTGGATAGAGTTATATAAACTCAACTTCATATGGAAAATAAAAACAGAATAGCTAAAGCAATTCTTTATAATAAAAGAACTTCTAGAGGTATCACCATCGTTTATTTCAAGCTATACTACAGAGCAATAGTAATAAAAAAAAAAAACCTTCATGATGCTGGAATATAACAGACAATTTGGTCAATGGAATCCAGTTAAAAACCTAGAAATAGACTTACATACCTATGGACACTTGGTTTTTGACAAAGAAGCCAAAATCATACAATGACAAAAGAAAACATCTTCCACAAATGGTCCTGGACTAACTGGACATCTACATCAAGAAGAATGCAAATAAATACATACTTATCATCCTGCACAAAATTAAATACAAGTGGATCAATGATCTCAACATAAAACTGGATACACTAAATCTAATAGTAGAGAAAGTTAGGAAGAGCCTTGATCTCATTGGCAAGGGAGACAAGTTCCTGAAAACAATTCTAACAGCTAAGGCACTAAGATCAATGATTAATAAATGGGATCTCATGAAACTGAAGAATTTCTGTAAGGCAAAAGCCATTGTCAATAGAACAAAACGGCAGCCTACTAATTGAGAAAAGGCCTTCACCATCCCTACATCTGACTGAGGGTTAATATCCAAATATATAAAGAACTCAAGAAATTAAACACCAACAAGCCAAATAATCTTATTAAAAATGGAGTACAGAACTAACCTGAGTATTCTCAACAAAAGAATCTCCAATGACGGAGAAGTACTTAAAGATATGATCAATGTCATTAGGAAAATGCAAATCAAAATGACTCTGAGATTTCACCTTACAAGTATCAGAATGGCTAAGATCAAAAATTTCAAGTGACAGCACATGCTGGTGAGGATGTGGCTAAAGGGGAGTACTCCTCCATTGCTGGGTCCACAAACTTGTCCAACCAGTTTGGAAGGCAGTCTGGTGCTTGATCAGAAAATTGGAAATAACTCTACCTCAAGACCCAGCTATCTCACTCTTGTGCATAAATGTAAAAATGCTCCAGCATAAAACAATGACATTTGCTCAACTATGTTTATTTCAGCCTTATTTGTAATAGCCAGAAACTGGAAACTACCCAGATGTCCCTCAACTTAAAAATGGATAAAGAAATTATGGTACATTTGCACAATAGAATACTAATAAAGGAATCATGAAATTTGCAAGCAAATGGGTGGAACTGGAGAGCATCATTCTGAGTTAGGTAACGCAGACCCAGAAAGATACACATGACATGTACTCACTTAAAGGGGATATTAGGCATATAGTACAGGATAACCATGCTACAAATTATAGATCCAAAGAAGAAAAGTAACAAGGAGAACCAAGGGAGGATACTTAAATATAACTCAGAAGTGGAAATGGAATAGATAGAAGTTCTTGAAGAGAGGGAACAAGTTTGAAGAATGAGCATGGAGAAAAATGAGGGTATAGATCCTGGGGGTGAGGGCGTGGAAGGACAGAGGGCTTGCAAAGAGAAAAGAAACTATGGGTGTGGAACATCTCTGAGACAAGCTAAAGACCTATGACAGGTTAGGCCTCTGGGAAGATATGGTGATGACTTTAGCTGAAACTCTTAGTAGCAGGGGTCATAGAGACTGAAAAGGCTACTTCCTAACTAGACTGGAATCTTAGTGGATAGAGGGGAAACCAACCCACCCACAAAACTTCAACATAAAGTTTACCCTGCCAACAGGATGTGCAGGGATAAAGATAGAACAGAGACTAAGGGAATTTCCAACCAATGCCTGGCCCAACCTGAGACCCACCCCATGGGAAAGAGCCATCCCCTGACACTATTAAGGATACTTTGCTATGCTTGTAAATAGGAGACTCATGTAGCTGTCCTCTGAGAGGCTTTACCCAATATCAAATTGAAACATTCTGAGACTCAGCCAAATATTGGTTGGATTGCAGAGTCTTGGGAAGAATAGGGGAACAGAGGACACAGAAAGGGACAGGAGCTCCATAAGAAGATCAACAGAGCCAACTAACCTGGGCCCAGGGTGCCTCTGAATCACCAACCAAGGACCATGCATGGTCTCAACCTAGGCCCCTTACATATTCATAGAGGGTGGGTAATGTGTGTGTCCCATAGAAATGAGAGAGGGGCTGTCTTTGACATCGAGTCTGTTGCCTGCTTTTTAGTCACTTCCTACTGGTGGGACTGCCTCAGCAGGCCACAGGGGAAAGAGAAGAGCTCTGTCCTGATGCAGCTTGATGTGCTGGTCCGAGTTGGTAGAGGAGAGGCTCTCCTTAGGTGAGGAGTAGGGGAGGGGACATAGGTGAAAGTCAGAGGGGCAATGAGAGTGAAAGGAGAAGAGGGAGACCTGCGATTGGAATGTAAAGTGATTAATTAATTTTAAAAAGGACCCAAGGAGAAGAAGCACTAGATAAGAAAACGGTAGGAAACATGTATGAAGTGGAAGTTTCTGGTTTCTTTGGAAACTTAGCTATCATGTGAATATGTTTTTGTTTGTTTGTTCGTTGGCTTGTTTTATTCATAAGTGTTGGATGTGGGAATGTTTTGCCCTATGGGAAACAGCCTCCATGGGAGGATTGGTCAGCTGAAAGCTATCTCCTGCAAGGGGTGTGGTTTTTGTGAGCTGCAAAGCATCCTTGTGTGGACTTTGAAAATGGTTAAATAGAAGCCCACAGACAGTCAGAAAAACACTTTCTGCATCTTCAGGATGTTGCATTATTTTGCTTTGCAATGGTTCGATCCTTCACTGGTCTTCCTAGAGAGCAATGCCCCTGAGAACTGCCAATGATGCTTTGGTGGAGTTTTTGGCTTGCTTCTGTGAATTTGTGTTGTTTCAGCACATTCTAGCCATTTCTCTGCTGCTGAGGAGTGTTGTGGCTGCTGCTTTGCTCTTTGACTAAATTGCTGGCATCATGGCCACTGAGTCTGGTAATCTCCAAAGACGCTGTAGACCCTATTCAGCAGGAAGTAGGTAAAAGAGGTAGACAACTCCTTTCCATACAATCTCCAACCTAAGGTGGTGGTAGTGGGATATGTGGAAGAACGGTAAAGCCATTCAGGAAACTTCAATAAAGTAGGTGTTTGAAAAATCAAAGCGCACTCAAGTATCCAGAGGGGAAAGGGGAAATGGGTGCACTTGACTTTAAGAATGGGTAGGGAGGGTAATACAAAGAAAGATGGGGGAAATAGAGATAATACAAAGATGTTCAAAGAAAATGTAGGCAGACATATAATTTTCTGATTCTATTTTTTTATAACAGAGCCTAATTTGTATGGACAGAAATTACATTAGGGATTGCTTATGGTGGGTAGGAACTCAGAACAGAGAGAGAGCAGTACTGAATTGCTACTACTTTGTTGTAGGCGGTAATTGTTACTTACTGTTGATATATCTTCTGGTACAGTGTGCTTTCCTTTCTAGGAAACATAGTGTTTGGAAGTAAGGTTTGTGATGACGTTTGTAGATATTCATTGACGGATAATTGGGATGAACAGGGGCCAAACAGACAATTCAGCAAATAAAGATGCTTGCTAGGCTTCCCACCAAGCCTGATGACTTGAGTTTAATTCTCTGGCCCCATACCAAGGAAAGACCCAACTCCTGAAAGTTGTTCTCTGATATATACATAATATCATAAAAGCCTTGTGCAAACATTCACACTCAATAAATGTAATTTTAAAAATTAAAATAAAATTGGTGAATTTATCAATATTTTAGTTTTAATAAAATTTAGAAACTGATAAGATCTCACTTTAAGACATGAAAAGAAAAACATGATTGATAGACATTATGTGTCACAATCTTTAAGCATACACTTGAATTCTGAGAGAGTCTTTCTTGTCAGTACAGAATGCCAAACATTAGAGAGTGCTTATCAAGGGCCCAGTCATGTCAAAATGGTGCAGAGGATAATGGGAGATCTTCTTGAAACCTGAAAATGCTTATCCAGCTATACGTTTTACCTAAATGCTAGCAATATCCAGACATAAAAGCTTCTACTGAAAATATAGTACTTTGATATAATCATTTTCCCCTTAACTCTCTTCCTCCATTCTGTTCTCTGTCTGTCAACATTTCACACTGACATCCAATTAACTGTGCTGCAAAGTCCCATTTGGTAAGCAAGAATGTTGACTTCATTATGTTTTCATTACATTTCCAATAGTTTCTCCTGCGATGGAAATTTAGTTTATAGTATGATCAAAGATGTTAACACACCACCTGTTCTATGTCATAATACTTACCCTGTTTAATGGGATAAAGGCTAAGGTGGGAATTCCTTTAAACAGCCAAGGAGAGACACACAGAGTATACTGCATATTAGGAGATGTCTTTTCTGCTTATTTAGCCTTTTGTTGCTCCTTTGTCTTTTTGTTTCTACTTAGTATTTAACGTGTTGACTTTTTAAAATGAGAACACGTACATATCACTTAAGGCAAAATCTGAGTGAAAAGATTAAACCTTAAATGTCTCCATTGTAACTATTCAAAAGATATTGTAAAATTGTTTTGTATTATAATAAAAAGCACTAGAATTTTCTAACTCTTTAAAATTAAGATAGATGTTTCAGATGATCTGTAGACCATACACAACAAGTGTGTAAAATTAGGAGATTCTTAAAGTACATATACTTCTGTGCATTAAATAAAGGTCATACATAGAGAGGACCTAGACACCCTGCTCAGATGTAGCCCATAGGCAGCTCAGTCTCCATCTGGGTTACCTTGTAAGAGGAGAAGAGACAGTCTGTGACATGAACTTGGTTGCTTGCTCTTTGATCACTTCTCCCTGGTGTGGTGACCTAGCCAGCCCACAGGGGAAGAGGAACCAGGCAGTTCTGATGGAACCTTATAGGCTAGGGTCAGACAGTAGGGGAGGAGGACTTCCCCTATCAGTGGACCAGGGAAGAGGGATAGGGGAGAAAGAGGGAGGGAGGGTGGGACCAGGAAGAGTTGAGGGTGGGGGCTACAACTGGAATACAAAGTGAATAAACTGTAATAATAATAATGACAATATATATGCTTCTAAATAGTGGATAAATGCTACTGTTTTGTGAGACTGTGTGTGTATGCATGTTAATGTGCATATTTTTATGGAGGTGCAAAAGTGTGTGTAGGTATGTGTAGATCTTGACATCAGTATGTTATCCTCCATTACCTTACCTTATATTATAAGACATGTTCTCTTATGGAAGCTGAAAGTTGCTAATTGGCTAAGTTGGTAAAGCTCTGAGCCCCTTAGTTCTTCCTGACTCTGCTTCCCCATCATTGAGATTAAAGGTGTACACTGCCACACCTGGACTTTATGTGACACCTGGGAATCTGAAGGGCCTGAATGAAGGAAGATTCCTATGCTTGTGTGGCAAAACAATTTTCTGACTGAAACATCTTTCAGTACTTACTTTCTTTGTGTCAATGTTCATATTTATATCTTAGCAACTCTTTCCAAAATTCACAGTCGAAAACATTTCTCTCCAGAGTCACAAACCTTTTTGGACTTTGTATGTCTGCTTCTTGTGCCATGACCTTCCTGCTTCCTCTTGCAACAGACACCATCGACATACCACAGCACTTTGCCCTTAATTATATGTGATAATAGCAGGATGTTGTAGCAAAACAAACTTCAGCATTCTCTCGTCACTAACAAAGATCTAATTTAACACATGAGATAAACTTGTATTCCCAGCTTCAGGTTATAAATAGAGACTGGAAATCAACATGAGGGCTAAGAAGCAAACTGAGTGGTGAGAGTGGTTCCATGCAGCCCCAGCACTACCTACCTAAAATTACTCTACAGTTTTTGGAAGCCACCTGCTTATTAACATTTTCATAATCACCATTGTAGGTCAGCTAAAATATGGGTGTTTCCTCTTGCTTTCCACTTGTCTAAGCAATGCAGAGCTAACTTCTCTGTGAGTTGACCTTAACACCTTAAGTTTATAAGAGAATGAAAGATCCTGGGAGGATGTTTCAGTTCTGTGACAGTGTGTTAGGATCCTCTTTGTTCTGGTGAAGTAATTATTCTTTTCATAATTTATAAATATTTAGATAAAATCTAATTTATTGTATATTATATACTCTTACTATACGTTTTGTGTTTGTGTGTATCAATGTTCTCTCCCTCTCTTTGTCTCTGTTTCTGTTGCTGTCTCTCTCTGTCTCTGTCCTTTCTCCAAACTTAAAATGTTCTAGCAAATAAAGGGTATTGAATTTAGATTGCTGGTTAATAAATGTTAACAAAACAAACAAGAAAACAAAAACTGGTATTTGCCTAACCTGGCAGAGAGAAGATGACATAACAGGTGGAATGAAAATTTCAATTTGGAACTGAATATCTCAAATGAAAGAAAAAAAATCGTTTCCATCCTTTTAATCCCTACAATATTTCAGCAACTGAATCTCAATTTGTTTCATGAAATAAAGTCTATTAAGTAGATTCTAGAGAAATAGGTGCTAAGTGACATATTTTATCTGAAACTTCATCAAAACAAAGGTTAATGTCCTCTACATTTATGAGCTGAATTTTAGAAGTTGTTAGCATGTTGTTTGTTTAAACTTGTTTGAGGAATGCAATGGTCTTTCCAAATAACAACACTGTTTAAAACTGTGTGTTAAATTGACATATTCTCTTCTCGTTGCCACTGTCCAGTCTGCCATATTACAACACATTTCCTTGCTTAGTATTAGTTTAATTTTCAGAATTCTAATAAGGATCTACAGGAAAACATAATCCATAGATATTTCTTTGTCTCAGTCTCAGTCCTTCTCCCTATCCTCACCTTGCACCTCCCTCATCAAATGAATTGATTCCCTGATTATAGAGGCTGAGAAATCACATCTCATGATGGGAAGTCCACTACCTGCAGATCCTGGGAAGTATGACTCAATTTAAGTTCAAAGACATCAGAACTAGGAGATACAGGAATGAGAAAAATCTTAGCATAAGGCTGAAAGCCTAAGACCTTCATAAACCACTTGAAATATTCCCAAGTCCAAAAGGCAGGGAATGTAGTCTCTGGTATCTAAGGATTAATTTGGAAGGGTTTATTAAACCTGGGAAAATAAATTCATTCGTATTCCATCTTTGTGTTGCAACTATATATATCTAGTGATTGGATGATCATCTTACCTTCACAATTTATTAACTCAAATATTAACTTTCTTTGCTAACACCCTTATCGACATACTGAAGACAACTTCAAATACAGACCCTTATGGATACGTGCATGCTGAGACGTTAGGTCTTCTCCAGCAGAAAAGAAAAGGATTTAGTGATTGATGGACACTGAAAATAGTTAATGCTTAGCCAGGTAGCTAAGGAGGAGTTGACTCAACAGAGAAAGGCAGTTGAAGCTCAAAATAAACTATCACAGAACACATCTCAAGTTCTGAGCAAAAGAAGTGGAAAACAGTACACCGACATAGATGTGAAAGTTCTTAATAAAACTTCAACAACTTGAATATGACAATATATAAAAGAAGTTATATAGCTCAAGCAATTGAGATTTATCCGAAAAGTAATAACAATCGGTTCAGTTGAAAAATCATATTATTATAATGTTAATTAATGTAGAACAAGTTTTGAAAACTATCTAATACTCATAAATTTAAAAATATCTTTCAAGAGGTAAATAATGTATTTATTTAAACTCCCTTTATTTTGAACATATATAAGTGGCATTGTTTACTACGCATTGGATTTGTACAACGTTAAAAAATCATTAAGGTAGGGTCATGGTAATAGATTCAGGGAGTTTCCATTTCACTAGGTTTCTACCTTGCCCCCAAACTGCCTGCCGATTCCAGTTGTGTCTCCCAGTACTCTCTCTCTCCATCCTTCCCCAACCTGACTCCTTCTGTTCCCATCTCCACCCACTCCCATCAACCAAGAATACCTATTCTGTTTTTCTTTCCTCATTTTTAATCATGTAGAAAAAGGAGAGGAAGGGTTGTAGAAACCTGAAGGATCAAGACACTATGAGAAAACCCACAGAATTAACCAACCTGGACCCATAGGGGCTCACTGACACTGAACTGATATTTGGGGACCTGCATGGGTCTAATCTAGGCTCTCTCTATAAATGTTATACTTGTGTACCTTTTTATTTTTTTGGTGGGAATACTAATAGAGGAAGTGGGAACTATTTCTGGCACATTTACCTGCTTTTGGGACCCTTTTCTTCCTACTGGATTCCCTCATCCAGTCTTAATATGAGAAGAAGCGCCTAATCTTATGTCATATTTGGCTGGTATCTCTGCCCTTTTCTGAAGTTCCCTTTAGAAAGGGAGGAGGGGATGGTGATGGGAGTGGTGGGAAGGAGGAGGGACTGGAATAGAAAAGCGTGGAGAAACTCCAGTCAGGAGGAACTCCGATCAGTTGGAAATATTATAAGCTAGTTGTTGGCATCTATCAATGTTTCTTTGGCCACACGTTATTAGGATAAAGATAAGTCACAGAATATGTTATAAGAAACCAATAGTGTCTTATAATAATTTTATTCCTAGAACTACAGCTTAAGAAATGTCAGTAGACTGGCAGCTTAAATAATGAGGTAATATAATGTAATGATTATGTAAAAAGAACATTCTGTGTGAAATGACTTGAGACAGAGAACCATAGAATAACACACAGACATGAGGTTGTCAGAATAAACTGACTCCTGAGAGCTATCCTCTGAACTCCACATGCATGCCATAATGATACTCTGCTTTGCTCTCAAGCAGGAGCCTAACTTGACTGTCATTTGGGAGGCTCCAGCCAAAGGTAGATCGACACAAATTCTGGGACTTGCAGCCAAGCATGGGGCAGAAATTTGGGGGTCTTGTGGAAGTGTTAGGGCAAAGATGAAAAAACCTGGAGTGGACAGGGACCTCATAAGAACACCAACAGTGGCAACTAACCCAGTCACATAGGTCACATGGTGGCTTTCAGAGACTGAGACATCAATCAAGGAGCATGCATGATCTGGACCTAGGTCCCTCTGCACACATGTAGCCCAAGAGAGGTTTGGCCTTCATATGGGGTGCCTGGTGAGTGGAGGGAGGGCTGTTTCTAATGTGGACTCTATTGCCTGCTTTTGGAACAATTTCCAAAATTGTTCCAAATTTTGGAACTGGCAGGGCTGCCTTGCCTGGCCTCAGGAGATGAAGATATGCACAGTCCTGATGTGACTTTCTATGCTGGGAAAGGTTAATACACGGGAAGGGGCTCCACCTTTCTGGGGAAAAAGGGAGAGGAGAAAGAGAAAAAGGGAAGTGGAAGGACTAGAAAGAGGGGAGGGAGACAGCACCCTCAGGATGTAAAGTAAATAAACCAATATAAAGTAAAAAACCGAAGGACTCTGTGAGCTTGCATATTGATACGCAATCCACACATGTACACATATAGGCACACACAATCTAATAACTCAAGAAAGTTTTAGAATGATAAATAAAGTCTTCATCTTTATTAAATTCTACTTCAAAGGCACCAGATACTGCTATTAGAATGTGCTGCATTTCTATAGAGGAAAATAATTTATTTCTCCTTATTAAAAGATAGTATTATTAACACAAGTATAGATTGCTTTGTCTAATAGCTGCCAGAAATGCTATAGACCATTGATTATAAAACTAATCATAACTTTGGCAGCTCTTTTTCTCAATTTGACTATGTTTTTCTAAAAAGCTTTATAGAACAAAGAATGAAAATCTACATTAGTCAGAGACAAAGATGCAGATTCACTTGATTGACTCTTGACAATATACTTTAATAGTATAACAAATAAATCTTATAATAATGACAATAATAATATGTAGTTAAAAATTAGAAGTGTACCAGACACACACACACACACACACACACACACACACACACACACACACACA
>NW_026594418.1:3142814-3218557 GCF_907164565.1 Psammomys obesus
ACACACACACACACACACACACACACACACACACACACACACACACATATATGTGAAACATGTATTTCCTGTGAAACGTAAAAATTGCTTCACAAAACATTGAAAAGAAGCTGAGGTCTTTATCACAGCAGGAAGAAATCTGTAGCCAGCTCAGTATTTCTGCTATATGATTTGGAATGAAAAGCAAAATTTGTGTTCACCAAGCCTGCCATGATATTAACTCATACTTTATATTACTTATTAAGTACTGTAATGCACAAACAAAAAGTGCTAGAGATATTAGAATTGTCTTTTATTTCAAAGGACTAGCTCTTACTTTATATTTATCTGACACATGCTGAGAGCTAAAATCTCTCATGCTTTCAAACATGTTGCCTCAAATCTGAGGCTCCTAATATTGAAAAGAGCTATAGCTGGATAAAAGCTGGACATAGGAGCCTCAAATTTCTGAGGGAACAATTTGTCTTCTGTATTCTGCACTCTGTGGCTGCTAGAGAGGATGGTCTTATTCAGGTATGCTTTGAAAGTAGAAGAATGCAGATTTTTTTTTTTTTTTTTAGATAACCACATGGTTCTCAGGACAGGACCCCACCCAGGTAAGCTTCTAACTGTTGAAAAGGAGTTAAGCAAATGTTTAGAGGTTTAAGGACAGATGTGGTACTGCATCCTTTAAATCCCTGTGCTTGGAAGGCAGAGGAAGGCAAATGTCTGAGTTCAAGGTCAGCCTGGTGTACAGAGCAAGTTCAAAGATAGTCAAGCTTAAGCAGGGAAGAAAACCATGAAAAACAGAAGACTTGTGAAAACATATTTGAATGAGGAGACCACACTCCAGCCAAAGAAAATAGCAGAACTTGGCAACTTTGACTACATGATTCTGGGTTTAGAATTAAGGATATAGGAAAGGGGTTATGGAATCTCTCTGAGACTAAAGAAATCCACAGTGGCCAGGCATGTGGCAGGAGTGTCTCTGCATAAAGGCTTAGCAAAGCCATTGCTTGAAGCCATGAAGACAAAGCCTGGATTGCCTTGGAGACCCCAATGTTGGAGATGCCAGTGTCATGGAATACCTGCTAAGAAAAGCTGCTAACAAAAAAAGGAATGATCCCCAGAGGAAGAAGTGTGTTGCAGTCAACAAAGCTGAAAGGAGTTGGAGATCTGAAGAGGGTTCTGACGTGGAGATTGCAGAGTTTAGAGTTTTCCCAGAAGGTATCTATCTATCTATCTATCTATCTATCTATCTATCTATCTATCTATCTATCTATCTATCTATCTATCTATTATTTTTACTTTTTGTCTTTTTTTTCTTTGATCCAGTATTTTCTCACTATGCTCCCTTTCAGAAAGATAACATGTTTTTCCTGCCATTTTATGTTGGACGCACGTGATCTGCCATTTGATTTTTATTTCACGGGGTATAAATGTTGTCTCTAATTCCTCAGCAGAAGGGATGAGATGACAGAATTACTGAAGCTGTGCTAATATATGGTGTGAGCTGAGAACAGAGCATTTCTTTCTATCCCTAGGCCTAGGCCTTGAAGCTTCTGGCCTCTGTTAAATCTAATCTTCCAGAAGCCCAGAACTTGAATGATGGCTTCAGCTTCCAGCCTTTATCTGCTCATGTAGGCCAAGAATGTTTCAGCCTCCGAGATTTACTGTCACGCTTTACAGTTCTTTCTGAACTCTGGCTGGCTGGTTCAACTCAGCTATTCTGGCTCAAAGCTCCTCTCCAAGCTGATTGATTGGAACTGGCTTCTTTTTTTTTTTTTTCTCATAGAATTCCTCTGCTCTGAAAAACTGCCTCTGAATTCCACAAACTGTACTACACTTTTTTTTTTTTTTTTCACAAACTCAACTGCACTCAACTGAAGAGCTCCAAATGCTGACTCTAACTTTCTCTCTCGTTGCACTGGTCTTAAGTAGTCTCCCCTTCTTGCCTGTTCTTGTGAGAGTTATGCATACCCTATCTCTGACTCATTCTGTCAGATCTTTCTCTGATTCATCACTTCATCTGTCCCTCAATTAGACATCATTGTTTGGGATTAAAGGTGTGTACTAAGAACATATCTGAATTTCCACCAGAAGGATTAACATGTGTGGCATTTCTGCATTCTAGCCAGATCATAGGACCTAGAAGGTCTTTGGATATGATCCCTTTCCAGAGCAGTCATGTTGCTGTATTAAAATTTTTTCTATAACAGGGGATGGCAATAAAAATGTTCCATGAGTCTCCGAAGAGTCTTTAAACTTTGGACTTTATAACAATGTCAACACTATGATAGACTATTCGTACCTTTGTTTTTGGACTATATACATTTTCCATTATATGCCTACAAGCCTTTGGGGGCCAGGGAGTAAAATATGGTAGTTTGAATGAAAGTGGTCTCCATAGGCCCATAATGAACGGCACTATTAGGAGGTTTGGCCCTATTGAAATAGTTTTGGGGTTTTTGTAGGAAGTATGTCGCTGCAGGTGGGATTTGAGGCCTCAGATATTCAAGCCAGATCCAGGCTCTCACTTTCTTCTTGCTGCCTGCTGATCTGGATATAGAAATCTCAGTGACCTCTCCAGTCCCATGTCTGCCCATGTACCACCACTGATCAACAGGTCATGCTCATGGTCATGGTCTCTCTTCATATGTAAAATATGTAAGATATTACCTAGCAGCTAAATGAATAATTGATCTGTCAAGCCTATTGATCAGTAGCTCTCAACCTTCCTAATGCTCTGACCCTTCAATACAGTTCCTGAGGTTGTGGTGACTGCCAACCATAACACTATTTTGTTGCTAGTTCATAACTAATATTTTTACTCCTATGATTCATAATGTAAATATCTGACATGCAGGATATCTGATACATGTTCCCCGTGAAAGGGTCCTTTGACCACCAAGGGGGTCACCACACTCAGGTTGAGAACCACTGCTATAGATGTTGAAAGGCTTGGAAGTTGTGAATCAGAAAAGGCTCTGTATTCAGGGGAAGTATCATTGGCTGTGTAACTGTAGTGGAAAGAGATTGTTTTGAGATTTTCAGTGATTTATCATCAGTTGTGAAAAGAGAGGACCTTATGTCCCAAATATAAGCCAATTAATCATAATGAGGCAATTCAGATATACCTTTTGTAACTTGTTAAATTATATAGTTATTGAATGAATATTAGTATAGACATATCTTAATATGTGTTCCTCCGCCAATGGCTCTTCATTCAGTAGTTCTATTAACCAAAATACTGGGCATGCAGGACTCAGAGGAGGGTTTTACCTGCCAGTTTACTATTGTATTTACTAGAGCCACAGCACACATTCATTTTTATACTCTTTCCTTTTCATATTTTCTGTTCTTTCTAAAAATAAAAATAAGCAGATGCTGAGACTCATAGCCAACTTTTGGGCAGAGTGCAGAGAATCTTATGAAAGAAAGGGGAGATAGAAAGACCTGGAGAGGTCAGGAGCTCCACAAGGAGAGCAATAGAACGAAGAAATCTGGGGCCAGGGATCTTTTCTTAGACTGATACTCCAACCAAGGACCGTGCATGGAGATAACCTAGAACCCCTGCACAGATGTAGCCAATGGCATCTCAGTATCCAAGTGGGTTGTCTAGTAAGAGGAACAGGGACTGTCTCTGACATGAACTCAGTGGCTGGTTCTTTGTCACCTCCCCCTGAGGGGGGGGGAAGAGCCTTACCAGGCCACAGAGGAAGACAATGAGGACAGTCCTGATGAGGCCTGATAGGCTAGGGTCAGAGGGAAGGGAAGGAGGACCTCCCCTATCAGTGGACTTGGAGAGGGGGATGGGAGGAGATAAGGGAGAGAAGGTAGGATTGGGAGGGGATGAGGGAGAGGGCTACAGCTGGGATACAAAGTGAATAAACTGTAATTAATATAAAAAAATGAGAAAAGCCAAAGGGGAAAAAATGCACAATTATATCATTCTCTATCTTTCTTTTCCTTTTTGTTTAAACTTTCTGGATCTACTTTTTTCTTTTTCTGTAATTTGATGGTTAAGTACTCTTTCTTTTTTAATAAGCATTTCATTTTAGTATTTTTAATGCTGCTTTCTTAGACAAGTTCTTAGTTAGAATTCTCTTTCATGTTTGGTATCTACATGTTGTATAATGCAATAAAGTATTTTCTCTTTAAATGAAAACCATAAATACCCTTGACATATACTAAATGTGCTAAGTGGTTTATCATTACAAGGTCCTAGAGAGAAAGGCTCATGTTTTATTTGTTTTCTTGCTTAGTGTTTGGCAAGCAGAATGTGCTAAGTGAATGTTTGTTGAATCAGCAGAGACACACAGGAAAAGAAAATATAAAGCAAACAAACACAAATTTCTTGCTGTCTTGGATTTTAAGAAGGAGAAAGATACTGGTAATCTGATAACTTCAATGTTAGAAACAAAGTGCTAGAGGTGTGTGTTAACTGCCAGACAGAGATGGTTACACCAGGGATAAACCACATTTGCAACATTTCTTCACTGGGAATTTCCTATAGGCAATTGTGCCTTTCAGTGAGGGGTCCTTTGGGGTTCTGTGTGCTCTGATGGAGCTTAGCTAGTCTTACAAGTGTTAACTCTCAGTAATATACACATTGTGTGTGTTTGTAGATGAGAAAGGGAATGCAGAAATCTCACCCATGATCTCTTCAGAACTTAGTTCCTCACTATTAATCCTCATAACAAGACATTGAAAATTACATATGTTAGTCACCTTTCTTCTCAAATGAAATTAATTGGTTAAGGAAATAGAAGAGGGATCAACTGTTCACTTCCTTTGGTAGTCTTTCTCTTTCAGTGGATGAAAAAGTCTACTAATGGTGAAAGATTAGATTCTTAAGATTAAATCTTGAAGTTTTCATCCATCCATCTTCCTTAGTCTCTCACTCTTGTTTTCAGAAACATGTTTCATACGCTTCCTAGGAGACTTAATAAAAGATGAGCGAACTTCAGAAAAACCTTTCTAACATTTTAAAAATATTTTTCCATTTCTGAAACAATCACCTTGTTTTTCAAGTTCTATACAAATATATTTTAATTGGAACTCTTATTAAGGTAATTTCTCCTACATGATTGTTTTCTAATGGGTCTACTCAATTTAATCTGTAACTATGATGCTTTTAAAGTTCAAATACTCCATATATTAGTGATTTTACCTATTTTTCTTTGATAGGTGCTTTTGTCAAGCTACTTCTTCCATATCAAAGTTATTTTTTAAGTTCCTTGTTGAAGTCATCATAAATAAAAAACACTCAGTCCTGTTCAGTATCACTGCCTGTTTCTGTTGCCAAGTGATTTCTCCCTTTCTGTTTTAATAGATTTAGGATATCTCCATAGTCTAGTTGCTTCCTCCTCCTCCTCCTCCTCCTCCTCCTCCTCCTCTCCCCTCCTCTTCCTCCTCCTCTTCTTCTTCTTCTTCGTAAGTACAATACATTAAATGCAAAGCAGTATAAGATTGTCTAATTTCTACCATATTTTAGCTCTAAGGTTATTTAGGTCCCCATAGCCCTCAAAGTTAGCCTCTTACATGTACATGCTATTAGAAGGGTTAAAGTCTACATGGGCTCTTGCTTATTGTTGTACATGGGTGTGGCTAATGGGTCATATTCTCCACATATGGTTCATTTCACTTGACTATTATTTTTAAATGTATTTTTTATAATTTATTCCTTTATATCTTGAATACAGTCCCCTCCCTCACATTCTCTGGTCCCACTTTCCCTCCCTCGCTCCACTATACCCCTCCTCTAGTCTACAGAAACAGGGAGGTCCTCCTCCCTTACCATCTGACCCTAACCTGTCAAGTCTCATCAGGACTTGACTGTTCTTAATCTAAGTTTTTTAGTGACCTTTTAGTCTATGTGTTTCTCCTGGTACAACTTTAATATTAAAATCAACTTTGAAATCAGAATCACGGTTGAAAATGGAATTGTCACAGGGCTTTAGAAAATTAGGTTAATATTACGAAGAATATTGATTTTAATGCATCTAAACATGTTCCACTTTAAGCATAAACACCAAATGTGATTTGTGTTTTGTTAAGACTGGCATTTTCTCTCCATAGATGATTATTATTGCAACAAGCTGTTGCCCGGTGGGTATTTTCCTTTTGCAGCATATGTTAACAGCAGAGGGCGTAGAAAATATGCATAAATGAATGTAGATGGCAGAAATCAAAAGTAAAATTAGCAGAGTCCACACACGGCTATCTTTTGCCATTGCTACTTCTCTTGAACTAGTATTTCAATAAATAGTGATAATTTGACCCATTTCTTTTTTTTCCCTTGCACTAAATAGTATTTGACACTGTATTTTGAAGAAGTGGGGCGATTTAGGTATCAGTGTGCATGTGAAATTGCCATGGAAACTGTAGCCACATTCTGCCAAATAGAAAGCTTCTGACACACTTCTTCAACTTCATGCCACTTACAAATTTGGTGATTTTAAACACCTGTTCTGTAGCACATGACTGCTGTGATTTAATGGGGCTCTATTAGAGCAGTAAATAGGATGGCTGTCTCACAGTGATGTGGAAGATGGGTATGCATGTCGATTTTTGAAAAGGATAAAAATTCTCTCTAACTTATATTTCCATACTTACGAAATTCTTTATTATATCTGATAACTTAAAAGGCACATTTAGAATAAAACCATATCTTTGATCTTCTCTTGTTGGCATACAAATTAGTAAGACTTATTTCATTGCTGAACTCCACAAAAGAATCAGTATAATGAAACCCAAGTAGACCCATTGTTTTAGCTGGCTGAGGATGTAATATGCAATTGAATCATTCTTAGTTTGCAATGATTTTATTTTCTCTAACTTTGATCTTTCACTCTGTCTTGGTGGTCAGAGATTTATTTTATTTTACTTCATTTTTTGGCTCTTCACGTGCATTTTAGGTCCACTCAGAACAGTACTTTTCTTGTGAATTTTAAACAATACATTAGATTTGTTTTTACATTTTAGTTTGAATGAGATAAACTTTGGCAAAACTAATTGTTTGCAATTGTTTCTTTTAATTTTTATAAGTGGACAATGATGTAGGTGCATACATTTCTAAAAAAGCAATTTGTGTTCATTTTATATTCTATCTATAAGAACATATGTATGTGCATACTTACATGTATGTAAATTTTAAATTGATAATAATGATTGCATGAAATATTATGGTTCAATTATCTAAATATAGATGAATGTTCTAAAATAAATAACTTACACTTAAGCTTAGATATATTGGAAATATTCTCAGATACCATGTCTAAATGTGTGTTGTTATTCAAAGTACTTTAAGCAGGCCTTGGTTTAAAATAATACAGAAATGCAAAATTATTACGAGTCCTCATCAATTAAAATTTATGGACACTTTGTGAATTCTGTGGCTTTTCTTAGAAAATATAGAGAAGGTAAAATATAGGGACATTACAGAACACATAGCAGTACAGAAAATATCGTTTATGTAATATATTAAGAATACAATAAAATCAATTTGGAAATGACTTAATTTTTACCTTCTTAAGAAACTAAAGTCTTAAATATTTATAAAGCACAATGTTAAGTGTAAGGGGTTAGCTTCACTAGAGCTCTCAGACCGAAGCTGGACAAGGAGATGCAGGGAGGTGGATCTTGGAGAGAGGGGCACTTCAGAGGAACAGGGAGAAGAAGGAGGGTAAATTCATCAAGATGTATTGAGTGAGAAAAATTATTTTCAATAAAAGAAAGGAAAAATGTTTCTTCATGGTAGAGTGCATATTAACAATTAATACATTTTCCTGAAATAACATAAGATATTTACTTTCCCTAGTTTTAAATTCTTTATCAACCCATTGTTTCAATGAAAAGGAAAAACTTACTATTTACTTGCTTTTTCTCTTCTGTGTAGGCATGTGTGCATGCAGGGACACACATGCCATGTACCAAATGGAAGTCAGAGCATAATTTTTGGGAATCTTTTCTCTTTTTCTACCTCCTTGACGTAAAGGCTCTCTTGTTTCTGGTGTTTACTCCACACTACCTAATCTTCTAAACTTCTGGATGACTTTTCTGCCTCTCATTGTGCATCCAAATGTTGGGTTTATAGAAACATACTACCTCATCTGGCTTAGTATGTGGCTTTTTGATAACATTCTCAAGATATCAGACCTGGGTGACTGGTGCCTTTACAGAGTGAGCCACCTTGTTGTCCAATATTGATCAATATTATTTGAGTTTGATCACTAACCCATATTCTGCAAATCCATCCTTAAGGAAGTTTGTTTTCATATTATTTTATTTATAACTTATATTTTTCTAAATTATCAAAGCATTCAAGAGCATACCATCATCTGGCAAACAAGTTTTTTTCAAGAATACTATATATTCACGTGTTCACTATTCCTACAGATCTGAAGCAGAGTTACAGAATGTCTGCATTTTCAAAGCTGATAAAATAGTTGAAAGGATATGCCTAAAGACACTAAAGACCTAAGATCTGGAGAGGACAGGAACTCCACAAGGAGAGCAACAGAACCAGAAAATTTGAACACAGGGGTCTTCCCAGAGACTCATATTCCAACCAAGTACCATGCATGGAGATAACCTAGAACCCCTGCACAGATGTATCCCATGGCAGTTTAGTGTCCAAGTGGGTTCCATAGTAATGGGAAGAGGGACTGCCTCTGACATAATCTGGTTGGCCTGCTCTTTGATCACCTCCCCTTGGGGGGGGGGATCAGCCTTACTAGGCCACAGAAGACAACAATGCAGCCACTCCTGATGAGATCTGATAGACTAAGATCAGAAGGAAGGAGAGGAGGACCTCCCCTATCAGTGGACTTGGGGAAGGGCATGTGTGAAGAAGGGGGAGGGAGGGTGGAATTGGGAGGGGAGGAGGGAGGTACTTATGGGGGGATACAAAGTGAATAAAGTGTAATTAAAAAAAGAGATACTAAAGGCCTAATGAGGAACACAGGCATCTTCTGTATCTTTATATTGTTCTTGTTTCCTGTGTTGTTCTTAGGTTCTATGACACTAACCTGAGAAAGAAAATGCTGTCTTATTTTATTTATTCAATTAATTAATTAATTAGAATACTCTTTTTTAAGTGATAAACTATCATCTCCCTTCTTGTGCTTGAACACTATTACTATTACCTTTAAAGACTTTGTTTAATAGATAAAAACTGGTTTAATAGATAAAAACTGGTTTAGAAAGGTGATATATATATATATATATATATATATATATATATACATATATATATATATGTTAGGTATATATCTAATATCTACTTATAAATGAGTATATAACATGCATGTTTTTCTGCTTTTCGGATACTTCACTCAGGATAATCTTTTCTAGTTCCCACCATTTGCTTGAAAATTTCATGATTTCCTTGTTTTTAATTGCTGAGTAATATACCATTCTGTAAATGTACCACAATTTCTGAATCCATTCCTCAGTTGAGGGATATCTGGGTTGTTTCTGAATTCTGGCTATTATGAATAAAGTTGCTACAAACATGGCTGAGCAAATGCCCTTGTTGTATACTTTAGAATATTTTGTATATATGCCTAGGAGTGGTATAGCTGATATTGAGGAAGCACTATTCCTAGTTGTCTGAGAAAGCACCAGATTGATTTCCAAAGTGGTTGTACAAGTTTACATTCCCACCAGCAGTGGAGAAGGGTTCCCCTTTCTCCACAACCTCTCCAGTATTGTCACTTGAGTTTTTTTTTTTTTTTTTTTTTTTTTTTTTTTTTTTTTTTTTTTTTTTTATCTTAGTTAGCTTTTCTAATGGGTGTAAGGTGAAATCTCAGGGTTGTTTTGATTTGTGTCTCCCTGATGGCTAAGAATGTTGAGCAGTTCTTTAAGTGTTTCTCTGCCATTCGATGTTCCTATATTGAGAATTCTCTGTTTAGGTCTGTACCCCATTTTTTAATTCGATTTCTTAATTTGGTCCTTTTTACTATAATATAGGACAAACATACTAAAATCTGTACATCTAAGGAAGCTAAGCAAGAAGAAAGACCTTGGGTAAGATGATCAATCCTCATTCAGAAAGGCAAACTGGATGGACATCAGAAGAAGACGAAAACGGAACAGGACAGGAACCTACCACAGAAGGCCTCTGAAAGACTCTACCCAGCAAAGTATTAAAGTAGGTGCTCAGATTCATAGTTAAATTTCTGGCAGAGTACAGGGAATCTTATGAAATAAAGGGGAGATAGAAAGACCTGGAGGGGACAGGAGCTCCAAAGAAGAGGAACAGAACAAAAAATCTGGGCACAGCGTTCTTTTCTGAGACTGATACTCCAACCGAGGACCATGCATAGAGATAGCCTAGAACCCCTGCACACAGGTAGCCCATGGCAGTTCAGTGTCCAAGTGGATGCCCTAGTACTGGGAACAGGAACTGTCTCTGATCTGAACTGATTGGCCTGCTCTTTGCTCACTTCCCCCTGATGGGGAAGCAGCCTTACTTGGCCATAGAGGAAGACAGTACAACCAGTCCTGATGAGACCTGGTAGACTAGGGTCAGAGGGGAGGGGAGGAAGACCTCCCCTATCAGTGGACTGGGTGAGGGGCAAGGAAGGAGATGAGGGAAGAAGGATGGGATACCAAGGAAATGAGGGAGGGGGCTACAGCTGGGATACAAAGTGAATAAATTGTAATTTAAAAAATTAAAAATAAAAAGACAGGTGATTCTTAGATCTGTTGAATTAAATATTTCTCTCAGTAGGTACAAACATATCTGATGTGTGCTTGTGAGTGAGAAAAGGCATTGTTTAATAGCAAGAAAATATGTGTATAATTTTTAATCAGAGTTTTTTTAATAATTTATCTTTTTGATTTTTTTATTTTTGGTTTATCGAAGCAGGGTTTCTCTGTGTAGCACTGACTGTCTTGGACTTGCTTTGAAGACCAGGCTAGCTTCAAACTCACCGAGTTTTGTCTGCCTCTGCCTCCCAAGTGCTAAGATTGAAGACAAGTACCACAACTGCCTGTCTAATTCCTTGCCTTTTCACTCCTCACCTCGAGGTATCACAATTTTCTATGGACAATGATACTGTTTCCAAGTATATCATAGGTTTTTCACCAGTTTCAATAGTTTTTATTTTTAACATTTTGTGTTCATATATATGTGAAATTGTTGAACTGAGGCATGCAAATTAATCTCTTATTATCCACCATCATCATTAAAAAAAAATCCAAAGTCCACAGATGAAGGGTTTGTTTCAGTATCATGCAGCACAGAATCAAGTCCTTTCATGACAAGGTTTGGCTTGTATTAACCTGTGGTATGGAGCATTTTGACCTCTCTCAGGTACCTCATTTGCTTGTTTTGCTTCACCTATCTCAGCAGTAAGAGCATCCTTAAAAGCACCAACTGGTAAGAGCAGTGCTTTGAAAGCATAATTCTGACAGCCTGTTCTGTAAATCAACACTGAGGTCAGTTCATGTTAACTTTCAGCTTCACAACATTTGTAATATAAAGATAAAAATAAAAGAAACTCATCTGGAAAGTGAATCCATGGTCATTTATAATGAAATTGAATACTATTTCATGTTGTTCTGTTTAGAACACTAGACACTAGACACTACTAGTTCTTAATTTTTTTGTATTTTATTATTTTTAAAAATTTATTTATTTTTTTATTAATTACAATTTATTCACTTTGTATCCCAGCTGTAGCCCTGTCCCTCATCCCCTCCCATTCCACCCTCATCTCCTTCCATGTCCTCCCCAAGTTCACTAATAGGGTAGGTCCTCCTCCCCTTCCCTCTGACCCTAGCCTATCAGGTCTCATCAGGACTGGCTGCATTGTCTTCATCTGTGGCCTGGTAAGGCTGCTACCCACTCAGTGAGAGGTGATCAAAGAGCCAGCCACTAAATTCATGCCAGAGACAGTTCCTGTTCCTGTTCCTAGGAAACCCACTTGGACAGTGAGCTGCCATGGGCTACCTATGTGCAAGGGTTCTAGGTTATTTCCATGCATGGTCCTTGGTTGGAGTGTCAGTCTCAGAAAAGACCCCTGTGCCCAGATTTTTTTTGGTACTGTTGCTTTCTTTATGGAGCTCCTGCCCCCTCCAGGTTTTTCTATCTCCACTTCTTTCATAAGATTCCCTAAACTTTGTCCAAAGTTTGACTATAAATCTCAGCATATGTTTTGATATACTGCTGGGTAGAGTCTGTCAGAGGCCCTTTGTGGTAGGCTCCTGTCCTGTCCCTCTTTTCTTCCTCTTCCCATGTCCGTACCGTATGCTTTTCTGAATGAGGATTGATCATCTTACCCAGGGTCCTTCTTCTTGCTTAGCTTCTTTAGGTGTACAGATTTTAGTATGTTTATCCTATATTATATGTCTAATATCCACTTACTCTTATTTTTTAATGTATGCAATTAGATGTACAATTTAAATATAATAAAATCTAACAGCAATATGTACAGTTTTACCACATAATACAACATTGCCTTCATGTATGTATACTAACAATCTAAACATATATATAAATAAATATAACAATAATCAGCAACAAATTCACCAAGTAATGCTTATTATTATTAAAATAAACTACAATGTTTTCTAATCAAGATGATCAGAATTATTTAAAACATGTTTAATGAGACCTACAAAGGTGTGTTAATAACACAGTAAAGTCAGATTGTTTGAAAGACATTGGGATATAGATTGTCATTCAATATAAATATCCAGTCCATATAACTTAGCAGCTATCTTATGATTCTACAAAATATTTAAATATTTTGTACATCTTTCTTAGGTGCTGTACCTACTAGATCTTTGTTTTTCAAAATAATAAAAATCTATTATTGATTTAAAAAATTTCCTTTTAGAAAATCAAGAGTGTTTTTGTTCAGTAGAGTTCATAGAAGTCATTATTCTTTAATGTCTTTGGATGTAAGAACTGATTGTGATCGCTAATATCCAGAATATATAAAGAACTCAAAAAATTGAAAAACAACAAATGAAGTAATACAATTAAAAATGGGGTACAGAGCCAAACAGGGAATTCTCAATAGAGGAATATCGAATGGCAAGAAACACTTAAAAAAATGCTCAACATCCTTAGTCATCAGGGAAATGCAAGTCAAAACTACCCTGAGATTTCACCTTACTTCCATCAAAATGGCTCAGCTCAAAAACTCAAGTGACAATACATGCTCTAGAGGATGTAAAGAAAGGAGAACCCTCCTACATTGCTGGTGGGAATGTAAACTTTTAAACCACTTTGGAAATCAATGTGGTGCTTTCTCAGACAACTAAGAATAGTGCTTCCTCAATATCCAGCTATACCACACCTAGGTATATAAACAAAAGATGCTCAACAAGGACATTTGCTCAGCCATGTTTGTAGCAGCTTTATTTGTAATAGCGAGAATCTGGAAACAACGCAGATACTCCTCTACTGAGGAATGGACACAGAAATTGTGGTACATTTATATAATGAAATATTACTCAGCAATTAAAAAAAAGAAAATCATGAAATTTGCAGGCAAATGAAGGGATCTACAAAAGATCATCCTGAGTAAGGTAGCCCAGAAGCAGAAAGACACACATGGTATATACTCACATATAAGTGGATATTAGAGATAAAATATAGGATAAACATACTAAAATCTGTACACCTAAAGAAGCTAAGCAAGATGGAGGACCCTGGGTAAGATCATCAATCCTTACTCAGAAAGGCCTCAGAAAAGGGAGAAAAGAGGGAACAGGATAGGAGTCTACCACAGAAGGCCTTTGAAAGACTACCCTGCAAAGTATTAAAGCAGGTGCTAAGACTCATAACCAAACTTTGGGGAGAGTGCAGGGAATCTTATGAAAGAAGGGGGAGATTGAAAGACCTGGAGGGGACAGGAGCTCCACAAGGAGAACAACAGAACCAAAATATCTGGGCAAATGGGTCTTTCCTGAAACTGATACTCCAAACAAGGACTATGCATGGAGATAACCTAGAACCCCAGCACAGATGTAGCCCATGGCAGCTCAGTCTCCAAGTGGGTTTCCTACTAATGGGAACAGGGACTCTCTCTCACATGAACTCAGTGGCTGCCTCTTTGATCACCTCCCCTTGGTAGGGGAGCAGCTTTACCAGGCTATAGAGGAACACAATGATGCCACTCCTGATGAGACCTGATAGACTAGGGTCAGAGGGAAGGGGAGAAGGACCTCCCCTATCAATGGACTTAGGGAGGGTCATGGGAGTAGATGAGAGAGTGATGGTGTGATTAAGAGGGGATGATGGAGGGGGCTATAGCTGGGATACAAAGTGAATAAACTGTAATCAATAAAATATAAATTAGTTTAAAAGAAGAAAAAATAACTGATTGTATCTTGCTTGTATGTACTTCTAGAATTGCACCAGAAGGTATTTTAACATAAATAAAATATTATGCATATTTTATACATTTATTTTTCTAAATGTGATAACTTTAGAAAAGGTTGATAACTAAGAAGGATATGACTTTTCCACATTATGTATGTTTTTCTATTTTGTTTGGGGATCGATGAATTAATATGCTGGTCCTGAATTTAAAACTGATTAACCCCCAAACTCTTTGTCATTTAGACAGTCATAATTTTAAGCCATAAGTATGAACTTGTACAATACACTCATATGTTTTTATCTGTTTTGGAGCATAAGCCATAGTGAGAACTAAATTTAATAATGTGTAACTACTGTCATATTCATTTTTCTTGACTCATGTGTTTATAAATTTATAAAAATAAAAAATAGAACAACAGGAGTTTTAACTCGGTGGTTGCGATGAGGTGTGCAGTGAAGTCTCTGTACTTCAGACAAGACTGGGTCTCACAAATCTGCGTTTTCAACTTGTGCTTGTCTTGATTGTAATTTTAAATAGAAAGGTGAGAGTATGAGCTGCAGGTTTTCTATTGTCATAGAAATATATTACAAAAAATAGAGTTTTAATCATCCTTGCTACTTGTCCACTATTATCATTTTCATATAAAGCATTCTTTTACACTTCAGTGAAATGTAGTTGCAAGGATTATATGGCCTTATAGAAAAAAGTTATTTAAAGTTCCTCTTACTATAAAAAGTTCACTAACCCTGTTACTAATCTGAATCACTAACCCTGTCTCAGTCTCAAATCAGTTAGTTTAGAGATGTAAATGGAAAAGTTCCTATGCTAAAATGGCATTGTGACCTAAAGCAAGTCAAAATATATGATGTCATAAATCTTTGACAGGTATTAAACTCCTTTCCCCATAAAAGAGTGTGGCTTGCATGCAGTGGTTATTCTTTATAATTATGAACAAAAATGGAAATATTACAGAAAAAGAGATAACACTATGTAAGAAGAATAGAGAAAGCAAAGGCAACTGAGGAGCTAGAAATGACTCTGTGAGGAAGGTCCCAGTGAAGGTAAATGGCTGATGTTCACAGTCTCATCTTGTAAGGGAAGATGATTTGGAAATAGAGATAGTTGGTTCCATACCTGTCAGTTACATTTTCAGCTGCAGGTGGTTTGTTCTATTTGGTTGTGGAGCATGAAAAATATTTGTATACGTGTTTTTAAAGCCTGTGAGAATGCTGAGCAGACATGAAAATGGACAGAATGGACTTATTTATTTGTACTATGTACTTAGAGTTCTCATTGTTGTCTTTTGTGTAAACAAGTTCTTCAATCCTTCTGATTCCTGAAGTTTTCATGAAGAGTTTCTCTGACCTGTCAGCTGAGATATGTGCCTATGAGTTACATGAGACTAATTCTGTATGCAGTCTTTTATTGCTTAATTCTAACATCCAGGCATCAACGGGCACACATTCACAATCACAAATGATAGACAGTTTCCTTCTTTGTCCTCTTCTTCTTCTCCTCCTCCTCCTTCTTCCTCTTCTTGGAATTGTTGGAAAACACCAGAACAAAGTGAGCCAGAAATCTAGAGCAGTTGGTGGATGTCTCTGAGAAAGTAAGATGGAGACAGAACTGAGAAGTGAGTGAGCTCCCTAGCGAGTTTCATAGTTTAACAGATACTCATGTAACTAAGGGCTATTTTGTTTTTTTTTTCTGCTTCATATCTATTTATTTATTTATTTTTATTAATTACACTTTATTCATTTTGTATCCCCCCATAAGCCCCTCCCTCCTCCCCTCCCGATCCCACCCTCCCTTCCCTTTCTGCATGCTATTTTGGTTTTAAAACAAATTCTATACCTGTTGTGTAGGCCTATTTGAATTGAACTTATGCCACTCAAACTTAAGATAAAAGCAGTCTTCAGTGATCTATTGGATAATTCAGAAAGAGTGTTGTAAACTCAAGTTCATATCCTTAGATGGACTCTCCTCTCTTTCGTCAGTTATGCATGAAGAAGTACCTTTCCCGTAACAATATGTTAAAGATTTTACATCTCAGTAATAGTAAATCATACATATAAGAGTATAAGAAAAAACATCATATGTCTGTATATATACATATATGTATATATAATTTTCCAAGGATATGTTTTGCTAACTGTCTGAGAAACATAATTTTCACTCATACAAAAACCAGTACTTATTACTAGGGAAACAAAGGTCTTGTAAACAGTGACTAAGAAAACAGCATAAACAAAACAAATATTAACAATGTCAGGCACTGTGGGAAATGGCACAAGATTAAATTTATTTGACTGAAGAAAATTATATGCAGATTTGTTGGTTAAAATTATATGCAGATGGTTGTTGAGTAATAATTATTCTTCAAGGATAGCAATGTTGCCCAATTATAATATAACTCTTTTCATTACTTTTATGAATGCCCATACTAACCAAATCTGTCTGTCTGTGTGTCTATCATCATCATCATCATCTATCATTTAGTCTTTTCTAATGCCTACAGGAACTTAACAAAGTTTCATGCCCAGCTCTTCATTTCCTGTGCTCAGCATAACAGATCTTAATTTGTACCCTGGGTTTAATTCAGGGGTCAACTTAACAGACAATGACCCCTGGCTTGTTATCATACAAAGTGTGGATTACTTTTATATCACTAAATGAATAATATCACACTTATCTTAAAGTGCGTAGCAGCATGCAAACCATTCTCATTGATTATATTTACCCGTGTCGTCCCCAAATTTGATTCTGTTCTTGTTTCTAATTTCTTTGCTTATTCAATTTTCTCCAGCAAGATTGACACTCAGACCATTTCTCATATTTGCTGTGTATCTTCTCACACAGTTGAAATGCTTGATTTCCTTTCCAAGTCTGTATTCCCATGGCACTTGCTCAGTAAGACTTTCCGTGAAAGTTGAGGTCAACCTCTAGAGTTCCTCACCTAGTTCTTTCCCCATCACTTTTTAATTTATCTGCCTTCTCCAATTCTATTGAAGAATATCTCAAGAAGACATTGCTTTTATTTATTTATTTATTGTCTGTTTATTTTTGTTTGTTTGCTTGATTGCTTCTTTTGTTTAGGAGCATTTTTTTGGTGCCTTACTGTTCAACAAGCCTAAAGGAACTAAAACATTCATATGATTAGGCTTTTCATTGGTTAGCCTCTGATTTCTTTTTATTATTATTATTATTATTATTATTATTATTTATTAGTTACACTTTATGAATTCTGTATCCCAATCCCTCATTCCCTCCCAATCCCACCATTCCTCCATCATCTCCTCCCTTCCCCTTTCAAAGTCGACTGATTGGGGAGGACTTCCTCCCCTTTCATCTGACCCTGTTTTATTAGGTGTCTTCAGGACTGGCTGCCAAGTCCTCCTCTGTGGCCTAGCAGGACTGCTCCTCCCAAGGAGGGTCGGAAGTCAAAGGGCCTGCCATTGAGTTCATGTCAGAAATAGTCCCTGTTTCCCTTACTAGAGAAAACCAATTCATTACTGAGCTACCATGGACTACCTCTGAGCAGAGGTTCTAGGTTATATCCATATATGGTCCTTGGTGGAGTATGAGTCTCAGAAAACACCACGGTGCCCAGATATATTTGGTCCTTGTGGAGCTCCTGTCCTCTCCAGGTCATACTAACTCCCCCTTCTTTCATATAATTTCCTGCACTCTGCCGAAGGTTTTGTTATGACTCTTAGTATCTGCTTTGATACACTGCTAGGTAGAGTCAGAGGCCCTCTGTGGTGGGCTCCTGTCCTGTTACTTGTTTTCTCCTACATCCAATGTCTATCCCATTTGTCTTTCTAAGTGAGGATTTATCATCTTACCCAGGTCCTCTTTCTTGTTTATCTTCTTTAGGTGTATAGATTTCATTATGTTTATCTTATAGGTCTATATAAGTGAGTATATACCATGTGTATCTTTCTCCTTCTGGGATACCTCACTCAGAATGATCTTTTCTAGATCCCACCATTTGCCTGCAAATTTCATGATTTCCTCCTTTTTGATTGCTGAGTAGTGTTCCATTGTGTAAAAATACCACAATTTCTGTATCCATTCCTCCGTTGATGGACATCTGGGTTGTTTCCAGGTTCTGGCTATTACAAATAAAGCTGCTACAAATATGGTTGAGCAAATGTCCTTGTTGTGTACTTGAGCAAATTTTGGTATATGCCTAGGAGTGGTATAGCTTGGTCTTGAGGAAGCACTACTTCTAATTGTCTGAGAAAGCACCAGATTGATTTCCAAAGTGTACAAGTTTACATTCCCACCAGCAATGGAGGAGGGTTCCCCTTTCTCCACAACCTCTTCAGCATGTGTTGTCATTTGAGTTTTTGATTTTAGCCATTTTGATGGGTGTAAGGAGAAACTTCAGGTTTGTTTTGATTTGCATCTCACTGATGGCTAAGAATGTCGAGCATTTCTTTAAGAGTTTCTCTGCCATTCAATATTCCTCTACAGAGAATTCTTTGTTTAGCTCTGTACCCCATTTTTTAATTGGATTACTTGATTTATTGCTTTTTAACTTCTTTAGTTCTTTATCTATTCTGGATATCAGTCCTCTGCCAGATATAGGGTTGGTGAAGTCAACATAAAACCAGATACTCTAAGTAGGTTAGAAGAAAAAGTGGGGAAGAGCGTAGAACTCATCGGCACGGGAGACAACTTCCTGAATAAAACACCAACAGCATAGGCTCTAAGAGTAACACTCAATAAACGGGAACTCATGAAACTGAAAAGCTTCTGTAAAGCAAAAGACACTGTGATCAGAACAGAACGAGAACCTACAGACTAGGAAAGGATCTTCCCTAGCCTCTGGTTTCTAATAGGGATGTTGTAAGTACTTTGTACTTTGCTCTCAGTTCAAAAACTCCTTTATTTACAGTCCCTGAGAAGCTGTTAGTGCTAAACTATCATTTACCCTAAATTCTGAATTAGTGCTATGTGTTTGAAAATGGTGGAGTAATTTATGGAAACCTAGAGTTCTCAATATTTATAAAAGTACTCAGTTTTTATGTTTTAGACAAGTGATTGGCTATTATAATTACCAGTAATTTTGCATCATATCTATTTAGAATACGTTCTCTGAATAAACATTTAAGCAATAACCCACAATTCTACAATAATATTCATTCAAACAAGTTAAACATTTCACAACAGTAGTTTGAAACATCTACACTGTGTTCTCTAAACTTCTTGAAACCGTGCAGTTCTTTGTTTGTAAGGCTACTGATGAAATTGAATAAAGGGCACTTTGTTAACAGTTCCTTCAGACTTATTTCAATCATAAGACCAGTAAATGCATTAGTATCTTCTGAAAGATTTACATTGGTATAATTTGTTTATATATAACAGATTGGACATTGTTACAAGGAATATAAGCAAACTCATGGCTGTTTAATTCCTGCTTTATGTGTACCCTGATACCTTCTTTACAAACCCCAAATTTTTTCTGGTCATTTTCTATTGTGAAGATTCCTGAACTGGGCATCTTCTATTTCAGGCAAAGCTCATAGAATCAACTAAGCAAGGCGCATAGGGGCTCACAGAAAAGTGAAACAACAAACCAGAATCCTATACGACTCTGAGCTAGGTCCTCTAAATATACTTTATGATTATGTATCTTGGTGTTCTTGTGGGACTCCCAAAAATGTGAATGAGGAGTTTCTCTGATTCTTTTGTGTATACTTGGGACCTTTGATATCAGGGTTTATGCCCAGTATTATGGTATGCTATCTTGTTAGGCAATGTTCAGTAGATAACCCTGGAAGGCCTATTTTTATTTTTTATTTTTTGAAATGGAAAAAGAGTGGATCTGGAGGAAAGGGACTGGAGGTGGAGGAAGGGACTGGAAGCAGGGGAGAGTGGAAAAACTGCCGTTAAAGTGTAATGTATAAGAAAAGAATAAAAGTTAAAGAAAATTCAACTCATTCCTATCTCAAACTTTCAATCTCTTGGTTTAAAAATTTTCCCCATTCAGAGATGACTCTGGTTGTACAAGAGAGAAAAAGGTGTGTACTATTTTTGTTGTTGTTCAATGAATATCGAGTCTTTTTATTTTATGTTATTATTTTCAGGATGGGACATTTTATTTTTTTAAAGCTATTTTTCAATTTTTTATTATTTACAATTTTTCCCTTTGTGTTCCCGGGTGTAGACCCCCTTCCGCATCTCCTCCTGGTTCCACTTTCCCTTCTCTTCCTCCCTCTATGTTCCTCCTCTAGTCCACTGATAGGGGAGGTCCTTTTCCACTACTATTTAGATCCTCTTTCTCTGTGGCCTAGTAAGGGCACCTCACCATGGAGCATATTCAAGAGACTGTCGCTGCTCTTCTTATTAGGGAACCCACATAGAGACTGAAATGCCCATGAGCTACATCTGAGCAGGGTGTCTAGGTCCTCTCCATGCATGATCCTTCGTTGATTCATCAGTCTCTGCAGGACCCACTGGGTCCAGAGCTTTTGGTTCTGTTGCTCTCCTTGTGGAGCTCCTGTTACCTCCAGGTTTTTCTGTTTCCCCTTCTTCCATAAGACTCTCTGTGCTCTGCTTTGATCCCATGCTGGGTAGAGTCTTTCAGAGGCCTTCTGTAGCAGGTCATGTCCTGTCCTTGTGGAATGAGGTAACAGTGAACTGACAAAGCAATTTACAAAAACATGTGAACAAAGTATTCTTAAAAAAACACTTGGGCCTGGAGAGGACAGGAGCTCCACAAGGAGGGCAACAGAACCAAAAATTCTAGACACAGGGGTCTTTTCTGAGACTGATACTCCAACCAAAGGCAATTGATGGAGATAAACTAGAACCACTGCACAGATGTTGCCCATTGCAGTTCAGTGTTCAAGTAGGTTCCATAGTAATTGGGAACAGAGACTGTCTCTGACATGAACTGATTGGCCTGCTCTTTAATTACCTCCCCCTGAGAGGGGAGCAGCCTTTCCAGGCCACAGAGGAAGACAATGCAGCCAGTCCTGATGAGACCTGATAGACTAGGATCAGAAGGAAGAAGAGGAAGACCTCCCCTATCAGTGGACTTGGGGAGGGACATGTGTGGAGAAGGGGGAGGGAGGGGAGAATTGGTAGGGGAGGAGGGAGGGGGCCAGGGGAGGATACAAAGTGAATAAAGTGTAATTAATAAAAATTAACATAAAAAGAAAGAGGTAAAAAAATTAAAAAGCTCGTGCACTGCTCCAGCACTAGGTCACCACTCAAGCCTCCCTTCCCCCGACTACTTTGTCACATGTTTTCATAAATTATTTTGTCACTTTACTGTTCTCTCATTCCTGTCCAGTCAGTGTACTGCACATAGGCAATGTCAGAGAGCTGTTGTTTAAAGGTTGAGGAGACACAATAATTAATTATGCATGCTGAAACCACTCAAGCCACTGAACATTCTTAATATCAGAAAACTCAGAAAAAAAAAATTTCCAATATACTGTCCTCCTCTGATATGCCAAAATAGAAAGCACAAGATTCTATTTCTATCACAATGTCCTTGCAAAACTTACACTTGAGACAAGTCAACATTAATTCTTTGTTAATGTTTTTCTCATACGGAAAAACTTCTATAGTCATTAAATTCCCCTTTTAGCAAACAGTTTTTACTCTTACTTTTTTGGGGGGGTAGAATATTACATTAATTTGAACTAAATATTTCTTTTTTTTTCTTTTCATTTTATCATGCATTGAGCCTAGGAATAAACATTTTATGAACTTTATAGTATTTCAAATACATTCACGAAATGGAACTTATTTTGAGAAATAGTGCCTTGAGCCTTCTTTATTAAATCAATTGTACTTGGCTAAATTGCTTTTCATATTCTCATTGTTTTGCTTCAATACTCAATTCAGTATACTTTAATCATTCAAATATACACCACATCAACCAACAAAACAAAAAGGATTTAGTACAAGCTTTGGTAAATATATCTTTCTGGTTATTTAGAGTATCACCTATCTGATATTTGATGAGATATACTACATTTTTCTACATAACATTACATTAGTCACCTAAAAATCAAGTTAAATTATAGATTCAGTTAGTTCTTGATGTTCACTATTACTTTGGATTTCATCCAAATAGGTTGATATTTTAAAATTTTATTTTTGTTTTATTATGTATTCAAGTGTGTGTGTGTCTTTGTGAGTGTGTGAATATGTACATGCATGTGGGGGAGTACATGAGTTCAGTTCTTTGGAGTTGGAATTCAGTGTTGGTCGTGAGCCTTTTGATATTGGTCTTAGGAACCAAACTTGGTCCTCTTTAGGAGCACTTCATGCCCATAATCACTAAGCCATCTTTCCAGACCCACATAAGTGTTTCATTGTTTTGTTTTATTTTTAAAAAGCGCTTGCCTTTCACATGTGATTTTGTTAAGCTAGGCGCTTTTATTTATAGACTTGAGGATCTATAGAGAAAGAGTTGTTTCATGTCAGTAATGGTACTAATTACAATCAATTGAAACATTGGTGTGTATCAACTTGATTAATCTACAAATGTAAAATTGGTAATAGTCATGAATTCTGCACAGGTCATATTTTAAAACAATTCAAGTGTATTTTTCTTATTTAATATTTGAAGCTCTGTGAGGAAAATGAGCACAAAGCCATTTAAAAGGCATTTATTTATTTCAAATAATTTATAACTTCATCCCTTAAATATTTAAATGCACTTTTGATAAATTAATTATTAATTTTATTAGATTAAGATCAGAAGTCTTTTTTCCCCCTAGAATTAAATTCCTGTAATGCAGTATCACACTAGAAATGTTTTATCTTTTATATTTGGATTATGCAGTTGCAAAGGGCAGTTTGGCCACCATCTTCGTCTCAGAAGTTTTCCTCTGCCCTTTATAAAAGACACTTAGTACTGTTGTTTTTCACTTTGTTGAATAATGAATTAACTTCTCAAAATATTGGAGATTAACTATTTTTCTTCTTTTGGTTTATTACCAAAGGCTCACATAACGTTTTCCAAGGCATTCATAACTCATAATACGGTGGTTTGAATAAGACTTGCTCCCAAAGGATCATATATTTGAATGTTTGTTTCAAAGGAAATTGCTTGGAAAGGCTGTTTAGAAAGGATAGGAAGTTATGGCCTTGGAGAAAACAGAAATGTCCCCTTTCTCCACAACCTCTCCAGCATGTGTTGTCACTTGACTTTTTCATCTTGGCAATTCTGATAGGTGTGAGGTGAAATCTCAGGGTCGTTTTGATTTGCATTTCCCTGATGGCTAATGATGTTGAGCATTTCTTTAAGTGTTTCTCTGCCATTCAATATTCCTCTGTCGAGAATTCTCTGTTTAGCTCTGTTCCTCATTTTTTAAGTGGATTACTTGGTTTGCTGCTTTTCAGCTTCTTTAGTTCTTTGTATATACTGGATATTAGTCCTCTGTCAGATAAAGGGTTAGTGAAGATTCTTTCCCAATCTGTAGGCAGTCGTTTTGTTTTGATGATGGTGTCCTTTGCTTTACAGAAGCTTTTCAGTTTCATGAGGTCCCATTTATTGATTGTTGCTCTTAGAGCCTGTGGTGTTGGTGTTCTGTTCAGGAAGTTGTCTCCTGTGCCAATGAGTTCTAGGCTGTTCCCTACTTTTTCTTCTAACAGATTTAGAGTATCTGGTTTTATGTTGAGGTCTTTGATCCACTTGGACTTTAGTTTTGTGCAGGGTGATAAATGTGGATCTATTTTCACTTTTTTGTAAACTGGTACAACCACTTTAGAAATCTATCTGGTGCTTTCTAAGACAATCAGGAATAGTGCTTCCTCAAAACCCAGCTATACCATTACTAGGTATACACCCAAACTTTGCTCAAGTACACAAAAGGGATACTTGCTCAACCATGTTTATAGCAGCTTTATTTGTAATAGCTAGAACCTGGAAACAACCCAGATGTCCATCAACGGAGGAATGGATACAGAAATTGTGGTATTTTTACACAATGGAATACTACTCAGTAATCAAAAATGAGGAAATCATGAAATTTGCAAGCAAATGGTGGGATCTAGTAAAGATCATTCTGAGTGAAATAACCCAGAAGGAGAAAGACAAACACGGTATAAACTTGCTTATATAGACCTATAAGATATGATAAACATAATGAAATCTATACACCTAAAAAAGATAATCAAGAGAGCTGACACGGGGTAAGATGATCAATCCTTGTTTAGAAAGACAGATGGGATGTTCATTGAACATATGACAGGAGTCTACTGAAGGCATCTGAAAGACTCTAACTAGCAGTGTTTTCAAAGCAGATACGAAGACTCATAACCAAATCTTTGGCAGAATACAGGGAATCATATGAAAGAAGGGGAGTTAGTATGATGGGGAAAAAATAGGAGCTCCACAAGGACCAAATATATCTGGGCACAGGGTCTTTTCTGAGACTGACATTCAACCAAGGACCATGTATGGATATAACCTAGAACCTCTGCTCGGATGTAGCCTGTTGTAGCTCAGTAACCAATTGGTTTCCCATAGTAAGGGGAACAAGGACTATTTCTAACAGGAACTCAATGGCTGGCTCTTTGACCTCCCCACCCCCAAAGGAGAAGCAGTCCTGTTAGGCCACAGAGGAGGACTTTGCAGCCAGTCCTGAAGATACCTGATAAAACAGGATCAGATGAATGGGGAGGAGGTCCTCCCCCTCAGTGGACTTGGAAAGGGGCAGGGTGGAGATGAGGGAGGGTGGGATTGGGAGGGAATGAGGGAGTGGGATACAGCTGGGATACAGAGTTAATAAAATGTAACTGATAAGAAAAAAATAAAATTAAAAAAAAATAAGAAAAAAGAAATGTCACTGGGAGTGGTCCATTTTCACCCTTTCTTTTTGCTTCCAACTTGTGGATCACAGGACAACTCTCAACTATTCCTCCACTCCATTGTCATGCCTGCCTAACTCCTGCCATGCTCCTTATCTTGATCGTCATGAACTAATCCCTTGAAACTCTAAGCAAGATCCCAAATTAAATGTTCTCTATTGGTTGACTTGTTTATGGTATTTCTTTCCAGCAAAAGGTAACTAAGATCTGTTTCTTAATAGTTTAGTGTCTAAATTTTTAGGTTACTCATTTTAAATAAAAAAATAATGATTGTATATTTCACTCTAAACAAGAAATGACCCTTACTAAGGTCGAAGGGGACCTTGTGGAAGAGAGACTGGAAGTATGTAAGAAAGGGAGGACAGAATAAAGGCTTATGAAACCCCATCCTCTATGCTTCAAACAGCTAATGCAATCATTAACATGTCAAATATGATTACTAACATTGGGTTACACAAGATAGACCTTGTTAACAATAACTTATGTAAGTAGGAGAGGCTCATGGGTTTCTACTTCTTAAAAATACTGAACCATTGACTACTGGTACATTCTGGAGGAGTCACTGTCTTCAGTTGTGTACCTACTACTGCGGCTACCACTCTCAAACTATAGTTCCTAACTCATAACCACAGAGACAGCCTGGGCTAACCTCAGTGGTCCATAAAACCAAACAAGTAGAAATGGATATGAGAGATATTTTGTGGGGAGAAGGGAGGCAGAGAGGGCATGCAGGGAGTTATATATCATTTCGTTAGTGTGCATTTTGAATATATGTAAAGTTATTTTAGAGCAAATTTAATTAATATATTCTGCATAAGAAAAAAAAAACCTGAAAGCATAAGATTAAGTATTTGCTAGGTATTAACCCAACAGTTGATTAGTATGCATAATATATGAAGAATGAAAAATATTAAATAAAACCAAGGACTATGCATGGAGATAATCTAGACTCCTTGGACAGATGTGGCCCATGGGTTCCCTAGTAATGGGAACAGGAACTGTCTCTGACATGAACTCAGTGACTGGCTCTTTGATCACCTCCACCTGAGAGGGGAACAGCTTTACCAGGCCATAGAGGAAGACAATGCAGCCAGTCCTGATGAGACCTGATATGCTAGGGTCAGAGGGAATAGGAGGAGGACATTACCTATCAGTGGAATGGGGAAGGGTCATAGAAAGGAGCCGAGGAAGGGAGGGTAGGGGGTTGGGAAGAGAGTGAGGAGGCTACATCTGGGATACAAAGTGAATAAACTGTAATTAATTTAAAAATTAATAAATTAAAAATATCAAATAAAAACAGAAAATAATCCAATTAAAAATGTTAAAATGAGCTAATGAAGAATGAATTCCAAATGAAGAAGCACAAATTCCTAATAAACATCCTGAGAAGTGCCTTTCTTTTTAGCTATCAAGGAAATGCAAGTCAAAATTACATTAGCATTCCATGTCATTGTTGCATAATATGAGGGGAACATGCATACAACATTGGGCCTATACCCAAAAAAACACCCTATCCTACCACATGAACATTTGTTCAACTATGTCCATAGCAGCTTTATTCATATTAGTCAGAAACTGGAAACAAATTAAATGCCCCTCAACTGAAAAATGGATAAGACAATGTGGTATATTTATACAATGGAATATTACTCAGCAAGTAGAAAATGACATCATGAAAGTTTCAGGCAAATAGACAGTACTATGAAAAATCATCCTGAGCAAGGCAACCCAGACCCAGAAAGACAAACATGGGATATATTCACTTGTAATCACGTTGGAGTCACACTACAGCCCGAAGACCCAGAGAAGATAAAGAGGAGAGATCTAGGAAGGACATCTGGATGTCCCTGGGAAGGAAAATAGAATAGATTTATGTGTGGACTGGGAGTGGTGTGGATGGCAGGATCATATTGGGGAAGGAGGGTCAGAGGGAGAGAGTTCAGAGAGAAAGGACTGAAAAAGGCATTTAGGAGACAAAATGAAAACTAAGTGCAGTGAAAACTTCATGAAATCTATGAGGCTGACCTTAGCAAAGACTTCTAGTAACAAAGGATGTGAAGCCTGAACTGGTTATCTTTTGTAACCAGGGTAGGCTTCTAGTAGTGGTACTGGGACACCAACCTAGGTAGAAACCTGTACTACATGCAAAATGTGCTAGGGAAATGATGGCTCAAAGCTTGTGGTAATGGCAACCAATGACTGGTGTTACTTGAAGCCCATGCCCTGAAGAGAGTCCATGCCTGAGACTGCCTTGATGGCTGGGATCCAGACCTGTGCCTGTGGGAGAACCAAAGATGACTGAAAAGAAAAAAAAAAGTCAATGAAATGATTCTTAATGATATTCCACTGTACTCTTTGGATTGGTGCCAAGCCCAATTGTCATCAGAGAGCCTTCCTCAACCAGCCCAGCCCACAGAAACAGTCAAACATTAGGTAGAGCTTGGGAACCCCATAGAAGAGGTGAGATAGAGGGATCAAGGGCACCAGGAGAACACAGACCACAGAATCAACTAAGCAGTGTCATGATGGCACACAGAGACTGAACTAACAATCATGGAGCCTGCATGTGCCTGTATTAGCCCCTCTGCATATACTATGGTTATTTAGCGTGTTTTTCTTTTTTCTCTTGGGCCCCCTAACATTGAGAGTGGGGTTGCTTCTGACTCATTTACCTGTTCATTGGATGTTTTCCCTCCTCCTGGCTTGCCTCATTAAGCCTTGATATGAGGGCTTGTGCCTACACTTATTGCACCTTGTAATGCCATGTTTAGTTGATGTCACTGGGAGGCCTGTATTTTTTGGCATGGAAATGGAGGAGCAACAGATCTGTGGGAGAAGTGAAGTGATGAGGGGTCTGGGAGGGGTGGAGGGAGGGTAACATGCATTGGGAATCATTGTATGAGAGGACACACTTAAATAAAAGGGAAAATTAATAAACTAAATGTAGATTATTTTATTTAGAATTATAAATGCCTTGTCACAATATCCATACCAAAAACAAATATATGGAACTGTACTACTTAGCTTTATTTTTCTCTATTATTTATTCATGTTCTATGAGTGTGTAATAAGAAATAAACAAAATACAACAAAATATAACATACAGTTTTTAGTCAATATGTGAATAAGTTTGAATAAGTTATTTTGGGAACAGTTGTCAAGAATAACCTGCAATATATACACCAATTAATTTCCCAAATATTTATCTTCCCTGTACTAATTTATATGTTTAGTCACTTCAGGAGTGACTATTGAACATTGTTGTGAGTGAAGGCACTGTTGTATTAGGCTTTTAGAGCAATGGAGAGGAAGGAGTAGGAGAGAGAAGGGAGCCAGAGGAAGGGAAGGTGTGGGAGGCTGAGGAAGAGGAGAAATGGTAGGAGAGAAGCTGGAAGAGCAAAAGTTGGAGGAGAAGTCTTGGAAAGAGGTGGAGAAATGAACCAGATCTAACATATCACTAAAAGCAAGGATAATGGGTAAAATCTGAATGGTAGGAACTATGCGGGCTTGGAGGTTTAGGATGGAGTAACTATTGCCCAGCATTGTGCTCTAGGTTAACTAAATAAATCCTAGTCTCTGTGTGGTGATTTGGTTATACAGCTCTTTAGGATTAACCTCAGCTTTACTTAAAGATAATTAATAGTAAATTTTAATGTGCCAATTACAACACATGGCTCCCAACTAATCTCAGTATCCAAATACAACAAGGCACAGTTCAAAGTGTTGGTGAATAATGTACAGAATCTTTACAGAAATTTCTACTCTAGCATCCCAACACTAGCTATGCTGTCATGACCTGCATTGACATTGTCCTACCCTCATGTACTCAAGAAAACAGGAAGCCCTCCCAAAAAAAACCCTCCTAAGTATTTAGTGTTCTATTTTATTAGTCTGTCAGTGATAATTGATAGTTGGTTAACTATGTGCTGATAATTGTGATGTAAGATTAATACGTTGGCAATTATACAAAGAATTCTGTTCAGTAAAATGTTGCACTTCTTCAGTGACTTCATTATTAGATATTTCTGTATATTACACAAGTGTCCTATTAGAATATTCTAAGATACTATTATTATAAATAGACAGTGCTTTGGGTTTTCTCGGCATGGGGCATGATATGATTTCAATTAATACTCACCACATGGATATCTAATCTTGTTAATACTAGGAAACAGCTATTTACATTTTTTTCCCTTTGGGCAGTACGGGGCAATGAACCTGAGTCCTCATGTTTGTGAAACAAAACACCTTCATAAAGGTCCCTTCACAAGGACAACATCACCAAGAAATGACCCAGTCCTTTGTTAACCTTTGTGTTAACTACAAATGAGATGTCATGAAGTGTCTTATTTAATCAAAATATTTGTGTTTCTCATAGGTGAAATGTAGCTTACAAAATCAAAATGACTTTCCAACAAATGTATCTATGGGATTCAATGCCTTGTTCTATTTGTTCCTTTAATGATCTTAATATAAATTAATATACCAGAGGTACTTGTTTCTATGACAATTCATTTCTCACTGTAAGAAGGTCTTTCTCTGAGTATGCTATTCTTCCTCCTTCAAATGCACCTGAATAGGAGTATAACGAATATAGTGAAATGATTCGTTTTTCCATTGTTTCTTTCCTTTTGCCTATTGATTCTTTTCATTGGAGCTGGAAACCTTTTTCTTTTCTCCATATATTATCCTTTAACATTCAATTTGCATTTTAAATTCTTTCAATCTATTATTCTAGCTCCCCTATTCAGAGGACACCCTTTTCATTCAATGTGTTACTTATTCTTTTTCAGTTTCTCACTGGTTTTCAGATATGTTCACTTTACAAGTTTCAATTTCTGCACTGAGAAAACTTACTAAGCTTATTAAGCAGTCGTGGTTTCTCTCTACTGTGTTCTTGAGCTACGTATTCAAATCTGGCTTGTTTTTCAATAGTGGCATTCTCTTTTCTATCTAAATTCTTGTTTCCCTTCAGGGACACGGCTTCCATTCCACAGTGTCCTTTAAAGGAGAACAGGGGGTCAAATTCTGGTTTATATCCTTGCAGGGAGTCAGAGGAAAAGACTGAAGGGATTCCTTAAGGTGAAGAGACTTGAGCATCAGGCAGCACTGTTGTCTTCTTTCAAGATTTACTTTCAAATTATTCATCTTTTGGGTTCTTTTCCAAATATGTATGAAGCCCTCGAAATGAGAAAGGCAATCCTTGAAAGATTAATCAACATATCCTAAAGGTTTAATGGGAAGAAGTCAGGGGATTAGGTAAGCGCCTGTGGTGGGATGGAAAGCCTTCAGCTGTTTTAAGCAGCTTCTCTCTGCTGAAAGACTTCTGTCTGTTTTAGGTTTGTACTGGAGGCACACTGCATCCTCTATTCATTCCGGTGTCTGCTGGAAAGGAGCAGGTTTAGCCATTTTCAAAGCAATACATGGGAAAACTAGAACAACAGTGAAAAATTATTTCTTATTATGGTCCAAATATTTTTATCTTCTCCAAATTTCTCTGCTGAAGTCCCAAACTCTGGTGTAATTATATTTAGAGAAAAGTTATTTTCAGTAGCAGTTAAGATTAAATGAAGACAAGGAGGTAGAATCCTGATATGCTCAGTGTCTTTTAAAGACACTGTACCAAAGAGTGTTCTTTATTTATCCATACACCCTCAACCCCCAGGTCCCCACCCCATGCCTGTCTTCAATAATAAAACAAGTTTCTAAGAACACAGTCTGAAGCAGGCTGCCTGCAACTCAAGAAGAAAGTCCACTCTAGAAATGAAATCAACTGTCATCTTGAACTTGGACTTTTATCCTAAAACTTTGAAAGCAACTCTTTAATTTTTAAGCCACTTAGATTGTGGAATTTTGTTGTTGGACTGCTACATACCTCTTGTTGCTTTCGCATTTAAACTGATACTAGGCCCCAGCTCTCCATACCTTCCATCGTGTTTGTTTATTAGAATCATGCTTACTATTCATTAGGTTTTATTTTCAGAAAGAAAACTGGCTTCCTAGGTTATTCCTCCAGCTTGTCAGAGCTCTTTGCATGTTTTACACGTGTAATGAGAGATCACCTCGCCTATGGTAAGTGGTTGAGTATAGTGATTAAATAGGCTTTTGTTCCTGTTGGAAGCAAACGTTTTCTTCCTGTTGGGAGCAAATGTTTTAGCAACCAGAAACTTCAGGGTGCTCTTAATAGCTCTGGCCAGCATGAATTTTGTACTTGTTTTTGTTATTATACTGATTAGGACGATGTTTGGTGATTTTTTTTTATCATCCTTAGATAGACCATCTTATTAAAAAACTCTATGAAAAACACTCTGAGAAATATTAATTTATCTCAAGTTCTGTGTGAAAAGGGACCACATGAATCTCCTAACATAATGGCTGCACACACAACTGTGAAAGCTGTAATTTTAAACAGTAAATTCAATATGTCCCATTTAAGAATTGAAGTAAAAATAATACTTAATTTATGTGGATAACATGTTAATTCACAAGCATTATAATTCATTGTTCCTTGCAGACTGGACAGGGATAACACATTCTTCTTTTCAGACCATATTTCTACAGTCATATGTCTATAAGCAGACAGCAATATAATGGTTTGCATTTTCTTTGGATTGCAAGTGTCCACCCCTTGTTCTCTTTATGTGATGTGGCTCTTTAAGCCTGTACACTTTAGGAGATTAACCTTTTTGGGATATGAATAAGATACCATGTTAAGATTATTATTTGGACCGATGTTTCTTATCATATGACAATTCACTAGTTGACATTCATTCACTGAATAATCCTGATTCAATAGTTTCTTCATGGCAGTGCACTGGAAATTAACCATATAAAATTTGGAATGGAATCTCACACATACTCATAAGTTTAGAATAGGAGATCTTCAGAAACAAAGATCCGAGATATTGATATCAACTTTAGATGACAGCTGAGCTATAATGGAGGTATATGTACGTTTTCTGAGTGGAGAATTAGGGTAGAAAATTAAAATTTAGACAATAATTTGTTCTTTGATAATTCCATGCATTTATATACGTCATTCTGGTTGAACTTGCATCCACTATCCTCATATTTTCTCCCCAGGCCTGCTGAACCCTTTCTTCTTCCAGACAAGTTAGGGAGGGCATTTAATTCTCAAAGAACTATGCAGAACAGTATGTTTTAGTTCAGAGGGAAAAGATCAAGGGACTAAGGGTCAGTACAAGGGAAGATTAAGACAAAAGAACATTAAAAATTAAAGAAAAACATAAAGAAAAGATGAAAGAGAAGAGGCCAAAAAAAGGAATCTTTGTGTGTAAAGATTTCAGTGTATATATTATGATGCAAAGCTTAGGTTACCCAGAAGAGTAGTTACAAGCTTGGTGACATAGTGGTTTAGGAAAAATAGAATTAACTAAGCTTTAAATGGCTTTTGAAAATGATAAGTCAATATTAAAATCAGGTACCTGAAATTATGGATTACTCACAAGTGGAATGGCAAGTGCTATTATTATAAGAAAGAATAAAAAAAAAAAAGAGTATTCTTGGACCATGCATGTGAGAACACGATATAGAGACACATTGGTCAATTTTTATCCCCTGTGTGCTGCATCTCAGTTTTAATTTTAACAGTTTTAAACATGTCTGAAATATCTAGGAAAATCATGATATAGTAATGACAGACTTGCTTACAACAGGTATGTTGAACCCATCAAATTTAATAATACCTTTCAGGATAATTTTTGGCAATTTTCTCTCAATCAGATTGTTTTCCACAATGTACAGGTGAAAATCGCGACTTCCAAGTTTGTTCCTGCTTCTGTTCATGTGATCGCAGAATAATTAGATTACCTCAACTTTTCTCCATCACCCTTCATCGTAATATCTTCCTGCAGGGTTGTAAAAAACATTACCAGTACATACATCTATACTATATATTCATATACACATGCAGGCTTAGATTTTTCACCAAACCTACTTTATTTTGGGTTCTTAAACACCTTTGCCTCTTTTCCAACCCCCAGACTTTAGATAGGCGATTAATAGGGAAATGGGCTTCAGACCTTTGTTTTTCTACTTCCTGCTGATTGGGGTCTGTGGGTGTTTAGGGGATTACCAAACTCAGTCATCAGGATACCAGCAGTCCAGTCCAAAAGCCAACACCAAGCAGCAACAGGAATCAGCATGACCAGTCAGCCCAAGCCACAAGATTCAGCTGGATCGTTCATCTATCTATCTCCTCTCCTCAGAGTCCATCCATGAATGTTCTCAGCTGGCCAAAGTCACACCCTTCACACAAGAAAAAGGTCACAGCAAACATCACATGTTCTCTCACAAGCCAGCCTCCAGCAAAACATCACGTGTCCAGCTTGCAGCAAAGCATCACATGACAAAACTGAGTCTTCAAAGAAAACCAGAAACTTCCACTTCATATGAACATACTCTGTATGTAAGGGAATTTAAATTGTGCTTAACACAAATTAAGTACACCGTCCATAACTAGTTTTTACATCCCTGTTATATTAAGAATTTGAGAATCATTATTATTTGTCCCATTGTCTTTCAAACTCTAAATTCGTTCAGGCTAAAGATCTGTGCCCCAAAGAAGAAAAGCTAGGACTTCAGAAAGCCATTTCTTTAAATGCTATGTGAACTTCTTGCTTTGTCACCCCCCCTGAACCAAAGCTTCTAGATTACAACTGGAATTAGGCATAAGACATGAATATTTTGTTCTAGCTGCTTATCATCTTTAAGTTTCTTGACAAAGGGAATACCCCTCTTTAAAAAAAAAAAAGTGATCAGAGAAAGCTAAATATCCCTTCTGGTCCATAATCAGATGTTGTTCCTCACAACTCTCTGCATTCACAATTTCAGAAATGTTCACTTGTGTCTATCACACTCAGTAAGAGAATAGGCCAGCTTTGCTCTTGTGCTTCCCAGCTTTCTTTTCAAAGATTTGTTTCTGCCTACATTCATGCTATGCTATATGCTGTCCATATTGTATATAGCCCTATGCTATATTCTCTACTTGTTATCTGTTCATATTTTTTATGTTTCTCCTCTGGCAGGAAGTAGTAGGCTAATAGTATATAAAAAAGAAAAATATGTTTCAGCATAAAAGGTTATACTGTTCTTCAGAGAACTGAAGCTCAGATCACACAACCCCCATGGCTGGTGGCTTACAAGCACCTGTAACTTTAGCTCCAGGGAATCCAAAAGTATTATCTAGATTCCAAGAAGCACCTGTGCTCATATGCACACACTCACACACAGACACTTTTAAAATCCTAATAATAAAAAGTACAAAACGAAAGAAAAAAAATAATTTCAAAAAGAAGAAAAGGATGGCCTTTGGGGTTTCAAATGCTCTATCCAGCCCCCACTCCTTCCTTCTTCTGATGCTTCAAGATCTCGATGTTGAACTCTAAGCTACCTCTCCAGCACCATATCTGATTCATGCAGCCCTGCTTCCCACCAACATAACAATAGGTTAATTCTGAACCTGTAAGCAAGCGCCATTTAAATGCTTTCCTTTATAGAAACTGCTCTTGTCATAGAGGTTCTTCACAGCAGTATGCTACCGCTACCGGCAGCTACCTAGCATGAAAGTAAGGAGGTAAACTAGGTTTATAACGGTAATTTTATGTTAGGTTTTGGAAATCATGGGTCTGTACTTTCTGTTGTATAATAGGATAAAATTTTAAATTAAAGTCATATTCATGAATCTGGTTATTAAGTTTAAGCAAGTGCACTAGTGAGTTCCTCATATGATTTTTTTCTTTATTAATTATACTTTATTCACTTTGTATCCCCTCTGTGGTTCTCTCCTCCTTCCCAATCCCTTCCTTCCTTCCTCTACCCTCTGAATTCATGCCCCTCCCCAAGTCCACTGATAGGGGAGGACTTCTTTTCCTTCCTTCTGATCCTAGTCAATTAGGTCTCATCAGGAGTGGCTGCATTGTCTTCTTCTGTGGCCTGGCAATGCTGCTTCCCCCTCAGGGGGAGGTGATTAAAGAGCAGGCCAATCAGTTCATGTCAGAGATAGTCCGTGTCCTCATATGATTTTTAAAGTAAAGCATGGGTAACAGGAAGGAAAGAGACCCATGAAGTATCTATGAAGTATTGTGAGACAACACAGTTAATTTGGTTAGTAATGAGATTCTAAAGAAAATATATCTACTTCTGTTAGAATGATATTTTGTCTTAGAATACTACCTGGTTTGTGGAAAAACAACATCTTCTGTTAAGTAAACAGGCTGGAAAGTGACAACCACATCTGTGAAAGGCAGTTATTGCTATGTGGAGTGGTTTCCTTTTTCTTTCTTCTTTTTCTTTTTTAATTTTTTTTTTTTGAGAATTTTCGTGACTTCTCTTTCACATAAATCAACAGTGGCAAATGCCAAAAATAAATGTAAAGATAAATAATTCTGAAAGTCTTTGCCATCTGCATGTTTTATGCATGTACTTCTATTCTTTAACCCTATTCACGCTTGTAAGTACTTTCAATTCAAAAGTGCTTGCATCTACCTAATTTAGAGCAAAATTTTGACTTACATTTTTTTTCCCCCCAGAGATTCTTCAGTTGCTTTATGGAAAGAATTTGTAAGTAAGCATACATTTTCATGTAAAATCATGATACATAAACATCAAATAAGGCCAAAGATTGAAAGTAGATGAAGCATATTACATCAGACTTGGCCAAAGTTGTCATGGTTGTATCAGATACCGTGAATTATGCTCATCATTTCTTTTTTTTTCTATTAATTACGGTTTATTTACTTTGTATCACAAATGTAGCACCATCCTTCATTCCCTCCCAATCACACCCTCTCTCCCTCATTTCCTTCCTGCCCCTCTCTGATAGAGGAGGTTCACTGATAGAGGAGGTCCTCCTCCCCTTCCATCTGATCCTAGCTTATCAGGTCTCTTCAGGGCTGGCTACAATGTCCCAAGGGTCTTTTCTGAGACTGTTTCTCCGACCAAGGACCATGAATGGATATAACCTAGAACCCCTGCCCAGATATAGCCCATCTCAGCTCAGTATCCAAGTGGGTTCCCTAGTTAGAGGGACAGGGACTGTTTGAGACATGAACTCAATGGCTAGCACCTGAGGGAGGAGCAGCCTTGCTAGGCCACAGAGGAGGACATTGTGGCTCATCATTTCTTAAGTATTTCAATCTGATACTATGAAGGTTTTAAATAAGAGAGCAAAGATACAAATAAGTTAGGAGAACAATAATGTCCTGTGTTAAATGTTGCCTCTAAGTCACAAAACCGGGCATTCTAAAACCTACGTTTTAAATATAAATTCATTTGAGTTGTTGCAAAGAGCTTTTTCAATTTAACAAAGACCAACACTGCGGAATAAAAAATAAAAGTTCAGATAGTGCACTGGGTCAAACCTCGGGGGAGACACTCTGGAGCCAAAGTTATTTAAGGAAACACTGTGTTGTTGAAAAATCTTTTTGATTTTATATGTGAATATTTTTTAAACATTTTACTTGTATTCAACTTCTCCATCATCAAGAGAACACTAATGAGTAGAATTTCACATTTTATTTTACACTTGATATGAAATAGTTGATGTTCTCATGCATTCCTAAAGCCCAGGACGAAGTTCATTTCATTCCAAAAGAACAAATACTTGTACCTTTCCCTTAAAAGGGCAACAAACTGGAAGGGAGGGGGGAGATGCTACAGAAGACAAAGCTTAGAGCAGCTTGGCAGTTTTGCTCCCATTTGTTTTAAAAGTGAGCAAGTTCCTTTTGGCCTTTCTAAAACACTTTGTAGAAAAGCTGTGCAGTAGGAGAAACCATCAGAAATCATTCTTGTAGAACAGCAAGGCAGTGAGGCAAACACTATCTCCCTCGTGGTTTTACAGTCGGTAATAGAAATTAACAGTGCCATCTGCAGCACGATTATGCACTTTAAGATCACTGCATGCTTTATAGCATGCATTATGGTATACGGCAGCAATTTTTGCTAGGCTAGTCACAATTATATTGGTTTCCAGAAAATTAAAAGAACCTTAAGACATAAAGAAAACTGAGACAGAGGTAGGAAGAAGGGACATGTGAACATTAAAAGAAAGATCTTCATCTAAGTATATCTGACATTCTCCTATTCTAAGCCACTGCTATCAACTCTTTCTAGTTTTCCTGATGTCTTTACTCTCCTTCAGAGATAAATTTTGTGCTGCTAAGACAGTTTATATTATCTGCTCCAATGGTCTAAGTGAGCAATGTATTCCATACGTTTATTGTCTTTGTGTGGAATAAGTCTCCCTGCATTATCTGTTTGCTCTTAAGCTCTCCAGGTTTGGAACTGGTCAATCAGGAGCTCACTGGCATAGTGGTGGAGTGCTTGGCGAGGCTATCAGTGATGCACAGAAGGGCCCTTAGTAGAGAAGGACAGGATTTTGAAACGTAGTTTAAAATTACATCATTAAATTAGCTTACAAATAGTTTCCTCAGGGCTTTTCTTATCAGAGTTTGCTTATGACACGGAATAATCAGGGCATTGAGAAAGTCAAGCAAAAATGTATTTATTTGAGTAAATTGCTACTTCTATTCCACAGTCATATAATAAAATTTGCATTACAAAGTATACGTTGTTTTATGGGATCTACTGAACAATAAAGTATAAGAATTATTTTTTAATATGTAGCTCTCTCTCTGTTCTTTTATGTGTATACACAGATACATAAACACATATATGTCAACATGTTTTATTGAGAATGGGGTCAAGTTAACAACTTTTGCTGTCTGTGATGGCTATTCGTGGTTGTCAACTTGACTACATCTGTAATTAACTAAAATTAAAAAACTGAAGAGCATAACTATGAGGCATTTTTGCTTAATTTGAAGTAGAAAGATTCCCTTCTTTATATAATAAAAAATAGTAATATAATAATTATTATTACTTTATAATTTATTCACTTTGTATCCCTGTTGTTCCCCCCCATCTCTTCCTGGTCCCATCCTTCCTCCCTTTTCCTACCCTATCCTTCTTTCCCAGTCCACTGATAGGGGAAGTCCTCCTCCCTTACTGTCTGACCCTAGCCTATAAGGTCCTATCAGGACTACCTAGATCCTCTTCAGCTGTGGGTTGGCTAGGTCACTCCAACAGGAAAAGGCACTCAAGGAACAGGCAACCAAGTTCACGTCAAAGACTATCTCTTGTCCTGTTACTAGGAAACCTGCATGGAGACTGAGCTGTCTATGGGTTACATCTGAGTAAGGGGTCTATGTTCTCTCTATGCATTTTCTTTTGTTGATGCATCAGTCTCTGTAGTTACCCCTGGGCTCTGTTTTGGCTTTGTTGGTCTCTTTGTGGGGTTCCTGTCTCTTGTCCCTCTGAGGCCTTGTATATCCCCATTCTTCCATAAGACTTCCTGTGCTCTGTCCAAAGTTTAGCTGTGATTCTGCATCTGCTTCGATACCCTGTTGGGTGGAGTCTTTTAGAGGACATCTGTGTTAGGTTCCCATCCTGTTCCCTCTCTTCTACCACTTCCTGTGTCCATCCTGTCTTCCCTTCTGATTGAGAATTAAGCATCTTCCCTAAGGTCCTCCTTGTTGTTTACCTTCTTTACATACTTTTCATACATACTGTAGATTTTAGTATGTTTATCCATTATTATATGGCCAATATCCATTGATAAGTGAGTCTATCCTATGTGAGTCTTTCTGGTTCTGATAACCTCACTCAAGATTTCTTTATTTTTATTCTTTTTAGTGCCATCTATTTGCCTACAAATTTCATGATTTCCCTCCTTTTAATAGCTAAGTATTAGTCCATTTTGTGAATGTACCACAATTTCTGTATCCATTCTTTGGCTGAGGGACATCTAGGTTGTTTTCAGATTCTGGCTAATACAAATAAAGCTGCTGCAAACATAGTTGAGGCTCTAAGAGCACCAATCAATAACTGGGATCTCATGAAACTGAAAAGCTTCTGTAAAGCAAAAGACATTGTCAACAGAACAAAATGACAGCCTACAGACTGGGAAAGGATCTTCACTAATCCTACATATGACAGAGGCTAATATCCAGAATATATAAATAACTAAAGAAGGTAAACACCCACAAACCAAATGATCAATTTAAAAAATGGGGTACAGAGCTAAACAGAGAATTCTCAATAGAGGAAAATAGAATGGGGGAGAAACACTTAAAGAAATGCTCAACATCCTTAGTCATCAGGGAAATGCATATCAAAATGACTCTTGGATTCCGTCTCATACCCATCAAAATGGCTAAGATCAAAAACTCAAGTGACAATACATGCTGGAGAAAATGTGGAGAAAGGGGAACCTTATTCCACTGCTGGTGGAATTGTAAACTTGTACAACCACTTTGGAAATCAGTCTGGTGCTTTCTCAGATAACTGGAAATAGTGCTACTTCAAGGCCCAGCTATAACTCTCCTGGGCATATACCTGAAAGATTCTCAACCATTCAACAAGGAAGATCCACTTCTATTCCAGATATATATATATATATTTAAATTTAAATTTTTTTCTTCACAATTTATTCACCATATATCCCAAGTGAAGGTCCTCCCTTCAACTCTCCCCAGTCCCACCCTTCTTCCCACATCCCTCCACTCCCTTCCCCTAGTCCACTGAAAGGGGGAGTTCTCCACTATTACCATCTCCACGATTGCCTAGCTAGGAGCTAGGTCACTCCTAGTTTGTTAGGACTGCCTTGATCCTCTTCCTCCATGTCTTGACAAGGTCGCTTCATCAGTGGTGAGTAATCAAAGAGTAATCAACTCAGTTCATGCTAGAAATGGTCCCTGCTTCCCTCACTCGGAGATTCACATGGAGACTGAGTTGCCAATTGGCCACATGGCCGCATCTGAGCAGGGGGTCTAGGTCCTCTCCATGCATGGTCCTCTGTTGGTGTATCAGTCTCTACTGGACTCCTTGGGCTCAGATCATATTACAGATCTTTTGAGCAGAACAAAGACAAGCCTTTTATTTGGATCTTTAGGATCCTGAGGCAAGAAGATAAGTACATGGAAGAAGGATGCTTTTGCCTTTTTCCTGCTTGCTGGCACCTAGCAAGTCCATTTTTTTTCACTAGTATTAAATCTTACTTCTTCTGGATTCCAGTATCTACTAAAGACCTGCTGAGACCTCAAGCCTCATAGTCTGTGCAACTGCTGAATTCTTGGACTATCACCTCACAGCCATCCATTGTTTGATTAGCTGAACTGCCACTTGTAAGCCATTCTAATGAATCCCCTTTATATATATATATATATATATATATATATATATATATGGAGATTTATTCAATAAGTGCTGTTTGTTCTGTGAACCCTGACTAATAGACTCTCCCACCTTAATAAACAACAGCTAATTTATTTAATCTCAATATAATTATCTTAAGGAAAAGTATCAAACTTCACTTTCCCAATGAGGAAAAGGGAAAGCTCCAAGTTTAGTAGCATTTTGCTGTTACTCTTATTCATTATTTTTAGTTAGCTTTCCATTCCTATAACTCAAATGCATGCTCTGCAACTTCCTGAAGTTGTAAAGCCAGTGAAAAGGGAGCTTTTTTTCTTTTAAATCAAGAATGACTTTTGGTTCAAAGCACGTTAACGCAGACATGTGCATACAAACAGCTCAAGTCATTGACCTAAGGTTGTATAACTAGCAAGTACAGGCAAAAATTCAGCAACAATTCAGAATTTACAGTAATTAGAATAAACTGCAATGCATAGAAAAATGAAAACAAATTTTCTTTGTACTTTCAAAGACATATCATACTTGTGTTAGATTTACTTTACAAATGTAAAGTATAAAGTAACTAATATGTTACTAATGAGAAGTCTACTATCATCAAGTTATTAATTTCTAACCTAACACTCCAAATCTCATTTCATGCTAATACTTGTATTTAAATATCTATGGTGTTTTTTAGAGCTGTCATAGGAACATATTGACTTTTTCAGAAAAAAGTGTTGCTGCTGTATGATATTGTATTATAAATGATTAATTGCAAAGTAATGACATGGTTGTCATTATTTCTTTTTAGAAAAATAAGGCTATTGATATTAGAGGCAGAAAATGAATAGCCCAGAATAATGTGGAAACTACTGGGTAAACCTGGAATATAGATTATGGTATGTTTGCCTTAAAAATCAATTAATTTTAGTTTTTCATCTACTTTCTTCTTTATTAATTAATGAAAATTTACTACCTTTACCTATGTAAATTTTCTCTTTATTTTTTGGGTGAATGAACACTGAATAATTCTAGAAATATGACTCAAATCATTTTCAGGGAATTAATTTTTTTACTTTGTTTCAACATTAAATTATATATATATATATAAAGTATATATTGTCTTTCTAATTGTATTACATTAAAATATCCAGGTCCATGACAGAAAAAACTATGTAATTCTGCCCCCAATTATTTCTATGCTAATTGCAGAAAACTCATTCATCTTGCCTTGTATATACTTTATTTTTGCATTTTTCTACAAAGCATATTTTCTATTAATTGCAATGTAAAGAGATTGAGTTATTTAATTAATTCTAAATATTTAAACAACAAAATGATAAATACTAAAAAGCTCAACAGCCTCATATTTGTTCTTAGGGTTTTCTAAGACTCCTATCATCTACACTCTGCACCCAGGAAGCAAGTGTTCTCTAACTTCTCACCTGTGCTTTTTAGCCTGTGTTACATGTATGCATTAATCATACCACTGAGCACTGGGGACAGCATCTTTTGTGTAGCACAATATTTGAACCCCTTCACGCCCCTGTGGTTGGGTGGAGAGCTGGCCTCAAAGTCATGAGCGCAGCAGAGCTGCTCAGGCCCCTCATCTGCTGCAACGCTCAGGAGAGAGGCCTGCACCGCTCTTGGGAAGCATAATAGAGCTGACCATGGTGGTGTGGGTTTAGTGGAGCTGGTGGGCTGAACAACTCAGCTACCACCCAGGCCCAAATTCAGGGTTTTGAGTTGGCCCTCCCGAATATCAACCCCATTTGTGAGCTGCTGAAACACATAAAAGATCCTGTCCTGCAGATCCAAAGCTGCAGGATCTCCATGACACAAGACAATAATAGGATATCAAAGTGGAATCCTAGTGAAGATCCAATATTAAAAGTAACAGATTCCAGAGGCCTTGAACCAGGACAATGGCTCATTTCAATGAATAATTGTTAAGATATGTGGACAAAGCATATGCTGTGGGCTACACTGGGCCGCAATACAGATTCCACGATGAATTTGTGGGGGAAGGGTTGGAGGTCGAGAAGGTGGAGGGAGAATACAAAAGAATGAGGAGGTGAGTGGGATTTTGGTGCAAGATATAAAATTCACAAAGAATCATAAAAATATTTAAAAAAAAGATTACATGAATGCAGAGACCAGAGTTTGAAGTTAGGTGCCTCTCTCCATTCCACTCCACTTCAGTCTGTTTTGAGACAGAACCCTTCAGTGAACTTGTAGCTCAGGGAATGTGGCCAACTGAGTGATCAGAAATCTCCCCAAATTCTTCTACCTTTTCTTTTTCCTTTGTCTCATTTTTTGTTTATGTTTGATTATAATTTTTACATCACTTTTTGATTCCCTTTTCTCTATCCAAAACCTTCTCAAATACCCTTCTACACTCTATTTCAAAATTCATACTTTTTCATTAATTATCATTTCATGCATGCATGTATATATATATATGCATATATATATATATATATATATTCCTAAATATAACCCATTGAGTCCATATAATGTTACTTGTAAGTATGTTTTCAGGGTTGGTTCTTTTGTTTTGGTTTTCCTAACACAAACGTGTTATTCTATACCTGGCCTTTTATATGCGTATTGGGGATTTCACCAAAGGTGTAAAGGTATGTCAAAGTTAGGTGGTATGACTGTAATAGGCATTTAAACTGCTATTTATTTAAACTCTAACATTCATTTAAATGTTAATCAAGAAACTGATTACCATTCCCAGTTGTGTGTATGCACATCTATATATAAATAAAAAATATTTTTCATCAAATATATTATGATCATGGTTTCTATTTTTGCAGTTCCTCTCAAATCCTCCCCAACTCCCCATATAAACAGTTCCAGGCCTTATTTCTCTCTCTCTATAGAAACAACAAATAAGCAAATAAAACAGAATAAAAAAATAAGCAAAGAAAACTCACAAGAAATAGCACACACACACACACACACACACACACACACACACACACACACACACAAACCACAAAGCCACAAGAGCAGAAAACAATATCACCCTTATATTTATGAAGAAACAAGTATAAGAGATAACGCCCAAGCTAAGGTCATACATGAACTGGTAAAGGAAGACTGCAAGCCCAAGTCTTCCTGGCAGTGACATCAGCACCTCTCTAACTTAAAGGTGCCCATGATCTGCTAAAGAGTACTGTTGATCTTATGACGTGGCTGATCTAATGTGCAGCATGGATTTTTATTTCTGCACAGCTCTTACAGATTATGGGGCTGTGATTTCTCACCGCTCACGTCTATTTGTAAAAAAAAAAAAAAAAAAAAAAGCTCTCATCCTCCCCCATGCTTCTCCTCATGTCATCCCTCACCAGCTTTATTGGGAAATCATTCAACTAACACATCTCAGACCACATTTTGAATAGCAAAGCTAAACCTTCACGTTACCTACAGGTTTCAGCTACTTCTCTCTGCACAGTGAAAAATATTGGCTTATCTTGGTGAAAGTGAAGTGAATCGGAATTGATTTTCTTCAGTAGTTTCTTGCCCTGATTTTCCAATAAACCCCTCCTGAACCTCATCCCTTCTTACATCCTCTTTTAACCACTCAGGATTCTAGATCTGGGTTCCCATACTGTGTTTTGCTGTTTGCTTTTGTTCTTTGCCATGCCTTCTACCAATTCTTACAGCAATGACACAAATTGGTCATTTATGTAAATTAAACAAAGAAGCGTGCCATCGATTAGACTGCAACGCAGGTGCAACAAAATGCCCTTCAGTTCCCTTTGCAAAATTGATTTCCAATAGCAGCTAGGAATAACTGGTTATAAATTAGTTCACTTCAGTTATGAACAAATAAAACAGGATTTAGTACATTAACTCTGCAAGTTATGTTAGCATTCTGTATTTAGCTCAAAGCTAAAGCTCATGGGACTTGCCTTTGGTAGAATGATAGGCAATGAAGTCCATCCACTTATACTTGGCTTACCCTTTGTGTGCTACCGCTTAGGCTGATGATGTTTGTGCTTTAGCAACAAGAGCCAATCACTCCAAAGTCCATTCAAAACAGTTGGAAATCAAAGCAGCATCTTAAGTTATGAACTTTAGGTAGATATTAGCTAATCTGCCTTACTTCATATAAGACAGCATCTTCCTGACATATTTGATTTTTGTTTTTGTTTTACTTTGTTTTTATATTTCAGTGATCATATTACTGATTTTTGGTTCTACATTTATTTTCACACATTTAATATAGAAAAGAACAAAACCCTTGTCCTATGGTCTTTCTTCTTATCAGTTGACTTATCTTTTTCTTGTTCTGCTTGTCTTGATGGATTTTCATATTTCACATTTCTGCTAAGCATTGTCTAAATCATTTTCTTCTCGCTCACAGTTGGCACTTTTAGAAGGTTGATAATTTGTGTTGCTTCCTTCAGAACTTGGCCTCATGAGCATTTTAAATCTAACTATGCTATGATCATTCGATCTTAGATGCTCCCCATGTGAAGCTCATTTAACATGCTTGGCACTCATTCAGGGACTAATTCCAGAATTCATTGGAGTCATGTTGTCTGCTCAACAGACTATAGAGCAAAGCAATACTGTTACATAGGCTCAGAGGGAGCAGAGCGTTGCTGTGTTCCCCAGTGCTGCCAAAGCAAGACTTCCAATAATATACAAGCAATGGAAATTCTCCTACAAGTCCTAATTTTAGCATGATTCTTCGAATATAACCTGCTTATCTTGTGCTCAGATCTTAGCTGGAATTCCAAGAAGGAAAACAATCCTGTATTCCTCAGTCCTTATAACCATATGTTGTTCTGGCTATCCCTGTATATTTCCATTTCATTCCTCTTTATTTTCAGAAACAATAGTACTAGGCTAGTAATTTCCAAAGAACTTTGAGTTTCTAAGTGATCAACATTCAAAATCCTAAAGGTATATACTGGGACAAGACATTAAAATAGTTTAAATTTTCCCACTCAGGAATGCTGATATTTAATATTTATAAGCAATGTTTGAAATTTACTTTATTATTGTTTCTTCTAATATATTATGATAACACAGCATTTTTAATTTTTAGTATTTGCAAATGTATTTAATACTCTTTATAATGCAAACAATTGATTTGAAAACTCAATCCTAACTTTAGTTTAGATTGTAATTAGATTTTATTTAGGTATGTAATCCTCTTTACATAATAAAACATATTAAAAGAACACAGTTCTAACTAGAAATAAAACACATTTATATACACATAATCATAAATTACTAGCTTTTAAAAATGAATGTGTGTTGGTTTTTGGAAAGAAAAGAGAAAAGAAAAATTATAAGCAGCTATTTCCAATTGCTGTTATGTGCATGTTGTTTAGTTCTATGTATGTCTGTACACCGTGTTCATACCTTGTGCCCTTGCCTGCCAGAGGTGAATATGGGTCTCTTGGAACTAGAGTTACAGATGGTTGTGAGCTGTTATTTGGGAGAGGAGAATGAAACTCTGTTTCTTTAAAGGAGTGGCCAGTGCTTTTAACCACTTCGCCATCTCTCCAAGCACAAATTAGATATTTTAAGAGCATGTTTTCAACATTTCATTAATTATTTAAAGCAGATTACTGAGTGAAATCTCACTGAAATTTGCTGACAGGTCACATTTCCAGAGATCTTTTTTTCTGCAAAAAGTTGTGTGAAACTTCTGACATATGAATTAAATTAAGCCTAAAAAAAACATCAAAATTTTACTAACTTGTTAAATAAAGTTAATTTCTCTTAGATAAATGTGTGCATCATCTCTTAGATTAAAGTATATAGTCCATATTGAAAAAAATACTAGAATATAACTAAGTTATATTGTTGAACAAAAAAAGACAAACAGAAAAAAAAATTTCCATGAAACACCTGGTCCTTGTATATTTCCTCTTGAATTTTTACCGAAATAGAGTAATGTGTGTTCGTGTGATACAAGTATTTGAAGGTAGAAAATGAATGTGTGAGTGCACTGAGCCGAGTAAAATATGACCTCTCACAGGACAAAAAACAAATCACATTTCCAAATGTAAAGAAAAGTCTAAGGACAACTTGCCACTTAAAGCATCTATGATAGTACTGAGTCAGTATTCAGAAGAAGCCACCAGTTGGCTGTTACAATACAAAATGGTCAGTCCTGGAACACAAATGTATGCAAGCAATATTATATGAGATGAGCAGAATGTATAACCTTGATATAAATATTAAATAAATATGTATACATACATGTATAAATTTTTAAAGAGGCTGTGCATTTAAAAGGGAAATAGGTACATGGGACTGTATAGAAGAAAGAAAGGGAGGAGGAAATTTTTATATTTATATTATAATTTTAAAATTATTTTAAAAATAAATTCCACTTTAGATAAAAAACATTCTATATATATTTCTTCCCAATTAGCTTCCGTTGCTTCATTCTAAGAAATATATATGACAGTTCTTTGTAATGATTAAAAATTAGACATGAGATAAGATTAAATTCAAACTCACTTTAAAAATAAGTAACTTATAGATTGAAATTAATATGTAAAGAGATTCACATATTTCATATGTACTTAGTGAGGGTAAAGCTCTGAATATACTAATGAATTCACTCTTTAAAGTAAGCATTATTCTGATAAGACAATCAAATATTACAAGTGGTCTACAGACAAATACAAATCTAATTACAAATATCCATTAATTTATAAGGCTACATCATAATCAAATGGATTTTATGTAAAGAAAGAGATTTGCTTAGTCAATAAGTTCAACCATATAACTAGAGAAATTAAAAGCATATAATAATCTCAAGAATACACAAAGAACATTTGATAAAATGCACCATTTTTTTTCTTCACACCACATGAGATCAGAAGGAAAGGATTAAGACATGTATTCAATATTATTTTAAAGTAGATGAAATTCTTGAACCTACGGTCATACATAATTATGAAGACTGAATATTATCCTTTAAAATTTAAAAGAAAGAACAAACGTTTAGGCATTGATTTGAACAAGTACAGACAAAATGATGCTTTGTATACTCCAAACCATAAAATGCAAGAGCATACTTCTAAATAAACCTAGGAATTAATCAAATTAAAAATCAACGATGATTCACATGGATGTGAAAGATCTAGGCATAAGCATTGACAAATCTAGAAAAAGGTTATTCTTAATTTTGACACTTTCTTTACACGCATCTATCTCTCATAGGATTTAGTTAGTCCATTTCTATCTGATTTTCTACCGAGAACAGAAGCAGTTGCACAACTGAGTTTTGTCCTCAGCAACATTATTTCTAAAAGCGTTCACAGGCAAGGGACCTCATATTCATTAATATGGAAATAGGAAACAAATTATTGTTTGCACAGAAAATGAAACCAAAGCATGGAACTGATCAGCTAACTATGAGAATTGCAAGAGGAAACTTTGATGCTTTCAAATAAGTTATTGCATTGTATTACTTTAAATTATTTTACGTTTCTTATTTGTGTATTTGTATGTATCTATGAATGTGTATGTATATGTAAGCGTGTATGGTGTGTGTATATCTGTGTGTGTTTGTGTTTGTATGTGTGCCTGCTTGTGTTTGTGACCACAAGTGTTTAGAAGACATTAGAGTATGTGTGCGGGGACAGAGTTCAGTTTCGGGAGTTGATACTTGCCTTCCACCATGTTTGATAAGGGCCTTTTGGGTTTTGACCACTGCCTAGGAGGCTAAGCCCGCATACAGTAGAATGATATCTATGAAATATTGACATTTCCTTAGGTCTGAGTCATATTACGAAAAAGTGAAGAGCTTATTGTCACAGAGTAGAAACTACAAAAGCATAGTAATATAAAATGAATTTATGCCATGTGCAGAGGTGCATACCTGTATTCCCAGCAGTTGGGGATACAGAGACAGACAGATCTCTGTAAGTTTGAGGTCAGCCTGGTCTACAAAGTGAGTCCAGGACAGCCAAGGCTCAAAAGAGAAAACTCGATTCAAAACAAACAACCAAACAAAAAACCAACCAAACCAAAACAGCAACAAAGCCAAAACCAAAATGATTTTATGAAAAACTTTTGAAAATCTGAAGTAGGTGTAAATGTACTTTCTGAAGCCAATGCAAGTGTGTAAACAGATGTATGCTTTTCTTATTTCAAGTTGCACTTCCACTCTGTGAAATTAAAGCCATACCTTAGATTGCTTGAGTGATTAAGATCCTGCACTAGAGATCTCAGGGACCTAAAGTAAATCACAATACTACTGTTAAAAAGTAACACCAATAAATTACTAATGACATTCTAATACACTCATAGATCCGTTCTCAGCCATGATCAAAGAAACTTCCTCCTGCATCAGTTCGGAACAAATGCAGAGACCCACATCCAGACATCAGGCAGAGACTTAGAGACCTTGAAACATTCAACCCTAAATGGAATGTCTTCTCTCCTGAGGGCTCAGGAAACTGCCGAAAAGGAGGTAGGAAAGCATAAGAAGAAATGGAATTCATTAAAAACAAAACAAAACAAACAAACAAATGAACATATGACCAAAACCTATATGAACTTACAGAGACTGGTGTAGCATTCACTGGGCCTGCAAAAGTCTGCACCAGGTCCTTCGCTTATATGTTATGGCTTCCATTTCAATGTGCTTATGGGATTCTTACGTGTGCAAATGAGTGAGTCTGTATTTCTTCTCCCTTCACTTGGAATCTTTTCTTTTTATCTGTTTGATTTTTTCCAATTCTATTTTTTTGATATATTTTTTATTAATTACACTTTATTCATTTTGTATCCCCCCATAAGCCCCTCCCTCCTCCCCTCCTGATCCCACCCTCCCTCCCCTTTCTGCGCTAGTTTTTTATAGTATATCAGATTATATTACATTTTATTTTATTTTTATTTTATTACTTAGGGTCCTTTCGTTTTCTAATAAGAGACAGAAAAGAGATAGACTGCATTAGAGGGGAAGTTGGAAGGAACAGAGGTAGGAGAAACTGGAATCAGAATATAAAGACTTGGAGGGAAGAGTAGCTCCACAAGGAGAGCAACAGAGCCAAAATATCTGGGCCCAGGGGGACCTACAGAGACTGATGAATCAACCAAAGACTATGCATGGAGAGGACCTAGAAACCCTGCTCTGATGTAGCCCATGAACAGCTCAGTCTCCATGGGGGTCACCTAGTAAGGTAAGCAGCAGCAGCAGTCTATGGAATGAGCTCTGTTCCCTGCTCTTTTATCACCTTCCTCTGGAGAGGTAGCCTTACTAGGCTACAGAAAAGGAAGATCCAGACAGTCCTGATGAAACCTGATAAGCTAGAGTCAGATAGTAAGGGAGGAGGACCTTCTGTACCAATGGACTAGGGAAGGGACATAGTGGGGGGAAGAGGGAGGGAGGGTGAAACCAGGAGGAGTGGAGAGAAGGGCTACAACTTAGATTCAAAATTAATAAATTGCAATAATAATAAGAAGAAAAAAAGAAGTCTATTTTCAAAGAAAGGAAGAAAAAGTGATGGTAACTCCAGATTTCCACAAGGAATCAATAGTCAAAAGTTGTGGCTCAAGAATTTTGTCAATGAAATGAGTTCAAAGATGAAGTTGAGCTGCTTGGAAGAAAAAAATTCTCCTGTGAGACAAAAGCATAGAAGAAAGAAATTTTTAAAATAACAAATATGCTGTAAAGTTTGGAGAGCTATGGGGAGAAATGAAGATGAAATATGATGTAATTTATTTTTTTCTGATTTGAAGGCTTGTTCATTTATCTCAATTTTTTGGAAATTTATTTTCCAAACTACATTTCAGATATTACCATAACATACCACATGTAATACTTACATATTTTCACATATATATGCATGAATTGTATATCATTCCACATATTCTATAAGCATGCATTTAGATATATATCAAGATATAGCTCTTTATGTAATATATAAAATGATATATACAACAGTCCTTTATTTATTTTAATTAAATTTTTATTTTTTAACATTAGTTACAGTTTATTAATTCTGTATCCCAGCTGTATCCCACTCCCTCATTCCCTTCCAATCCCACCCTTCCTCCCTCATCTCCTCCCTGCCCTTTTCCAAGTCCACTGATAGGGGAAGTCCTCCTCCCCTTCCATCTGAACCTAGCTTGTCAGGTTTCTTCAGGATTGGCTGCAATGTCTTCCTCTTTGGCCTAATAAGGCTGCTCCTCCCTAGGGGGAGTGGGGGCTGGTCAAAAAGCCAGCCATTGAGTTTATGTCAGAAATAGCCCCTGTTCTTCTTACTAGGGTACCCACTTGGATACCCTACATGGGCTACATTGGCTACATGGGCTACATACAACCAGGGGTTCTAGGTTATATCCATACATGGTCCTTGGCTAGAGAAACAGTTTCAGAAAAGACCCCTGTGCCTAGATATATTTGGTCTTTGTGGAGCTCTTGACTTCTCCAGTCATACTAACTCCCCTTCTTTCATATGATTCCCTGCACTCTTCCCAAGGTTTGGTTATGAGTCTCAGCATCTGCTTTGATACGTTGCTAGGTAGAGTCTTTCAGAGGCCTTCTGTGTTAGGCTCCTGTCCTGTTACTTGTTTTCTTCTACTTCCAGTGTCCATCCCATTTGTCTTTCTAAGTGAGGATTGATCACCTTACCCTGGGTCCTCTTTCTTGTTTATCTTCTTTAGGTGTACAGATTTTAGTGTGTTTCACCTATGTTGTAGGTCTAGTATCCACTTATAAGTGAGTATATACCATGTGTGTCGGCTTTTGGGATACCTCACTCACGATGATCTTTTCTAGATCCCATGATTTGCCTGCAAATTTTATGTTTTCCTTGTTTTTAATTGCTGAGTAGTATTCCATTGTGTAAAAGTACCACCATTTCTGTATTCATTCCTCTGTTAATGGATATCTGGGTTGTTTCCAGGTTCTGGCTATTACAAATAAAGCTGCTACAAACATGGTTGAGCAAATATCCTTGTTGTGTATTTGAGCATCTTTTGGATACATGCCTAGGAGTGGTATAGTTGGATCTTGAGGAAGCACTATTCTTAGCTGTCTGAGAAAGCACCAGGTTAATTTCGAAAGTGGTTGTACAAGTTTACAAGTTCTTATAGTTAAAGACAGCATAATAAATTTATTTTTCAAGTAAAGAATAGAGAGAAAAAATACTTTGTAAAAGAGTACTCAGATTTTCCATTATGCAAGCTATTGTATATTTATTATTTATTCATTCATCGACTTTTTTGAATTTATTAAGCTAGAATAAAAGGTCAAGTTATTATGATAATAATTAATATGTACACTATTATACACCTAAATTATAATGCCTCTAAATTAGTAATATTGTATTCTTCATGTAGTACTGGAATTATTATCCCCACACTGTTAATAACACAATTTTCTAACTGCATATTTATAATGTATACTGTAAATCTACAATGTGAGTCTTGCACCTAAGGCTTAGAGAACATCTCAGAAGATGGGGGTGAAAGTTTTATCTCACCCTTTTTTAGCATAGCACATTCTATATCTTCAATGGTGTGGCAAAATAGTCTCACAAAACTAACAGAAAAATTGAAATGCTTACAAGTGTGTATTGATGTAATTTTTCCACCTAAGATATTCCTTGATCTAATACTCTGTCACTTGTAGCTTCATCTAATTAACAGAATTCCATACTTCTAATGCATGGAAGAATAAATGAAAAGCTAATGACAGCGCTTCAATTAGAACTCATTTTGGAACATTTGGAAAAGGGGGAATAAATGAACTGATGAGACTTCACAGGTGTAGTTACCCTGACGTTTCTAAGAGGCACACATCAAAAAAGGTGCCCAAACTTTACCTGAGCAAATAAGGCATCAACAAATACGGTAATGAAGAAGGGAAAAGTTTATGAAGACTCAGCCCTAGATAATAGGTACAGGAAAGTATGTAATGCTGAGAGTGTGAGAAATAGGCTTTTTTGCAGGAAGAGTACTCCAATTACTTTTCCAATATCTAATGAATAGTCCTGAAAACATACAGATACAAGTTACATTATACAAACTGAAAAGGTTATATTTGGAATACAAACACACACTTAAAGAATTAAAGACATTAATTTGAATAAAAGCGAAGTTGAATATAGGGGGACTGAATGGTAGGTATAAGAGTTTGGAAATGTAATTATACTATAATCTCAAAAAGTAAAAATATATACAAAACACAACATTGTAAAATAAAGGGCTAGAAATGTCTTTACACTAAGAAGTAGTTAATTTAATATGAATTTTAGGTCATGCCAATGCCTTCTCAAGCTGAATGATTTAATTTCTTAGAAAATACCTATATAGAGCTAAAGTGACAGCTGAGGTGATAAGCTGATGTCCCACCTATATGGGACCTGACTTCAATCACAGCACAGAGCATGGTAACATGATCTTATAGTTTCGGTGCTGGTGAGATGGAAGATCACTATGGTTCAAAGGCCAGCCTGCCTAATCTAATTGGTGAGCTTCAAGCCAATAAAAAATAACTGTTTTAATGGAAGTGGACAGCATTCTGGAAGAAGATACTAGAGGCTGGTCAAAGATCTTTGGGCACATTAACATAATATGTCCACATAAATCTTCATACTTAAAGGAAACACAAACATCGGTAAATGATACTAAATAACAAAATATATATAATTTTCCAACAAAAGGTTATATATTATATCCACTGAACAATTTTCACAGAGTATTGAAAAAAATTATGTAGCAAGACCTTCAGAAGCATCTTTACGTGAAGAGAAAAATGGTTCTTCTTTTTTGCATAGTGTGCCCACAGTAGTTATGTTGAAAATATTTAGTATTTTAATTTAGTCAATGACATTTCAGGTGCTCTTGCAGGTGTTAGTAATATATATATATATATATATATATATATATATATATATATATATATATGTGTGTGTGTGTGTGTGTGTGTGTATGAATAATATATATGATTAATATAAATTCATATATATGACTGTATATATATATGTATATATGTTAATTAATATAATGTTGATTGATTTAAAATATTTTTCTTCAAATAACTTATTTCTAAACATTACCAGGCCATGCAGGAATGATGCTCTTGAGAAACTTTCTCATTGATCAGTCAAAACTGGCAGATATTTCAGAAGATGATACATTCTTCTTCCATGCTGTTTTCCTCAACTGGCTGTGAAATACCACATAAGTTAGTTTTCCAGTTAACAGTATCAATCGCAGATATTACTCTTTCCTCTTAGTTCATTTTCATACTTTATTGTCCTCTGTTACTATACTTCTCTTTCTCACTAAGTCTCTTTGTTAGGTTGAGTCATATCCTCCATGCTGGGGCCTGATCTCCCTGCAAGGTTCTAAGAACGCTTTCCCATATTCTAGCGATTTCTCAGACAAGAAGCAAAGATCAATTGATTATCTCTAAAAAAAATAACATACCTTTTATTATGTGTTTTTAAAAATGAAAATATTCAGCTGCTTTCCTTTGGGGGTCACATACAAAGAAAAAACTGTTAAAAATAAAAATTAACTTTAAAAATCTCTATGTACAACATGAAACATTGCTGGAGCCCGCTGATAGAGTTGAACAGTTCTTGAGTGGGGAGTGAGGATTGAAATAAAATTAAAAACAAAACAAAAACCAAACAAAACAAGACACTACACATGGGATCTGTTCGAGAGGGTTTCTAGTAGAAACTAGGCACTCAGTTTGTTCCAAAGTCCCTTTTTATAGTCAGAGCAGAGCACTTTTATACAATGAAGTTCATAGAGAAGTCAAAACTTGTTTACCTTGACCACTTGTCTGTGTGATCCTTCAAAGAAAATGAAGTGAACTTGGCAAAAGCATCCTGCCTACTGTCACAAACAAAAAGAAGTGAACTTGGCAACACATCCTGTCTATCCCTGTGTCCAGGAGAAGGCCAGGATAAAAACATATTTTTCACTGAGAGCTCAATAATAAAGCATCTTGACAAACAGGCAGCTTTCCTCAAAATATGAAGATTTGGTATTTATAGAAAACATTGCAAGGCATGTTTTAATACTGTAATTATGCTGTTGTGCTTCATGACACTGACCATGTAGCAAGACAACTCATCTCTCAATTTTGCATATTTACAATGGGAATAACAGGTTGCTCATGAGTCTTTGAATCTGCTCTGAAAACACTGCTAGTTAGAGTCTTTCAGATGCACTCAGTAGACTCCTGTCATATGTTCAATGCACATCCTGTCTTTCTAAACGAGGATTGATTATCCTACCCCATGTCTGCTCTCTTGATTATCTTTTTTAGGTATGTAGATTTCATTATGTTTGTCATATCTTATAGGTCTATATAAGTGAGTATATACCGTGTTTGTCTTTCTCCTTCTGGGATATTTCACACAGAATGATCTTTTCTAGATCCCACCATTTGCCTGCAAATTTCATGATTTCCTCCTTTTTGATTGCTGAGTAGTATTCCATTGTGTAAAAATACCACAATTTCTGTACCCATTCCTCCATTGATGGACATCTGGGTTGTTTCCAGGTTCTAGCTATTACAAATAAAGCTGCTATAAACATGGTTGAGCAAGTATCCCTTTTGTGTACTTGAGCAAAGTTTGGGTATATGCTTAGGAGTGGTATAGCTGGGTCTTGAAGAAGCACTATTCCTAATTGTCTTAGAAAGCGCCAGATAGATTTCCAGAGTGGTTGTACCAGTTTACATTCCCACCAGCAGTGGAGGAGGGTTCCCCTTTCTCCACAACCTCTCCAGCATGTGTTGTCCCTTGAGTTTTTCATCTTGGCCATTCTGATGGGTGTAAGGTGAAATCTCAGGGTCGTTTTGATTTGCATTTCCCTGATGGCTAATGAGGTTGAGACTTTCTTTAAGTGTTTCTCTGTCATTCGATATTCCTCTGTCAAGAATTCTCTGTTTAGCTCTGTTCCCCATTTTTTAATTGTATTACTTGGTTTGCTGCTTTTCAGCTTCTTTAGTTCTTTGTATATACTGGATATTAGCCCTCTGTCAGATAAAGGGTTAGTGAAGATTCTTTCCCAATCTGTAGGCAGTTGTTTTGTTTTGATGACAGTGTCCTTTGCTTTACAGAAGATTTTCAGTTTCATGAGGTCCCATTTATTGATTGTTGCTCTTAGAGCCTGTGCTGTTGGTGTTCTGTTCAGGAAGTTGTCTCCTGTGCCAATGAGTTCTAGGCTGTTCCCCATTTTTTTCTTCTAACAGATTTAGAGTATCTGGTTTTATGTTGAGGTCTTTGATCCACTTGGACTTTAGTTTTGTGCAGGGTGATAAATATGGATCTATTTGCATTTTTCTGCATGTAGACATCCAGTTGGTCCAGCACCATTTGTTGAAGATGCTGTCTTTTTTTCCATTGAATGGTTTTGGCTTCTTTGTCAAAAATCGAGTATTCATAGGTGTGTGGGTTTCTTTCTGGGTCTTCTATGTGGTTCCATTGATCCTCCTTACTGTTTTTATGCCAATACCATGCAGTTTTTATTACTATTGCTCTGTAGTACAACTTGAGATCGGGGATGGAGATACCTCCAGATGATCTGTTGTTGTACAGGATTGTTTTGGAGATTCTGGGTTTTTTGTTTCTCCATATGAAGCTGAGAATCTTTTTTTTCAAGGTCTGTAAAGAATTGAGTTGGTATTTTGATGGGGATTGCATTGAATCTGTAGATTGCTTTTGGCAGGATGGCCATTTTCACAATGTTAATCCTACCAATCCATGAGCACGGGAGATCTTTCCATCTTCTGAGATCTTCTTCAATTTTTTTCGGCAGAGTACAGGGAATCATATGAAAGAAGGGGAATTAGTATGATGGGGAAAGGATAGGAGCTCCACAAGGACCAAATATATCTGGGCACAGGGTCTTCTCAGAGACTGTCATTCAACCAAGGACCATGTATGGATATAACCTAGAACCTCTGCTCAGATGTAGCCTGTGGCAATAACTCAATAACTCAGTAACCAATTAGTTTTCCATAGTGAAGGGAACAAGGACTATTTCTAACAGGATCTCAATGACTGGCTCTTTGACCTCCCCACCCCCCCAAGGGAGGAGCAGTCCTGTTAGACCACAGAGGAGTGCATTGCAGCTAGTCCTGAAAATACCTGATAAAATAGGATTGGATGAATGGGGAGGAGGTCCCCCCCATCAGTGGACTTGGAAAGGGGCACGGTGGAGAAGAGGGAGGGAGGGTGGGATTGGGAGGGAATGAGGGAGCAGGACACAGCTGGGATACAGAGTTAATAAAATGTAACTGATAAGAAAAAATAAAATTAAATTAAAAAAAAGAAAAATAAACAGGTGGGAATGTAAATAAAATATTTACATTTTACATTCTATTGAAGATAGAAATAAACACAGAGAACCCCCCAAAAAAATAACAACAGGTTGCTTAAAACTCTTCTGAGGATGAATGAGTAATGTGTATTAACAAAGATCACTGTTTGGATCATAGTGACATCCCCCACCCTTCATTTCAATACGTATGTGTAGATGATGTGTAAGTTTCTGGTTTCCTTGAAGACTGAGGTTTGTCAGGTGACGTATTGCTGCAAGTTGGGCATGTGATGCTTTGCCCAGGTTGGCTTGTGAGAGAGTATGTGATGTTTTGTCGTGAGCCCTCTTGTGCAAGGTGTGTGACTTTGGCCAGCTGAGAACATCTAAGGACAAGAGATACATAGAGGCCCACGTTCAGTGAGACATCGTTTTTGGATCTACATTGCTGTGTGGAGCTTTGTGCTTCAGTACTTGACTTCACACAGAGAAATATTCCAGAGAGCTCTCCAGACAATCCAACTGAGTCTTGCTGCTTTTGCTGACTTTGTGTTGTTGCGTGGTGTTGGGCTTTGGACTGGACTGCTGATATCCTAAAGACTGAGTCTAGTAATTCCCTAAAGACCCCTTCTACCTCAGCAAGAGGTAAAAAGAGGACTACAGTACTTTTCCCTTCTAATCTTTTACCTAAGGTTGCAGATGTTGGGGGCGGGGAGTTGGAAAGGAGGTTAAAGTGCTTAAGAGCTGCAAATAAAGTAGGTTTGGTGAAATATCTAAGCCTACATTAGAGTAACTAGTATAGCAGTCAGTATTTTAATCAGCATCATTTCTTATGTGTAAAGATGATAAGGCTGCTCCATTGGAATTCTTAGCATAAAATAAATACAATGCAATATCACAATGATCCTTCTTTCACACATTCAACACATTCTTCTGTCCTGAGAGGAGTTCTTAAGAAAGCATTTAACACGAGCACCTTTATTTTGTCATCCTCTTGGACAAATTAAAAAATGAATTGATTATATTGTGTAGTATATATTTAAAATAATAAAGTAAGGAATAACTCAACCTTGTAAATGATAATATATACAAATTGATAATCATGGTTACTATTGCTTTGTATTTATATATTTTAGTCTTTAACTTTTCTCAAATACACAAACTATAAGAAATAAATTTTCTTATAGTGTTCTTCACTGACGTGCACCTCTTGCTAGACTGATGTGTTTTACAGCATATGCTAAAATTTGCATACATATACGGATACTGAAGTTCCAATTTTAATGTTCTAGTGTTTTCTCTTCAAATGTTATCCCAAAATATACAGTACTGTAACTATTTCATTATGTTGAATATTTAAATGTATTAGAAACTAAATTATTTTTTATAGTTTTGAGATATAACCTAATAAGTATTTGGAGATAAAGTAATATATTAATGCAGGTTATAGATTAAAATACTTGAAGAATTTGAATAGTTCTGCAGTTTTATTCATTCTCTGGTAGAGTTATTTAATGGCTACTATTTAATAGCTATTCCAAACGTGACTTCACACATTCAGAATGGTTAATCTAACTCCATAGCAAATTCTTGGAGATGTATAGACTTCAGTCTGTTTAATTTTGGTTTGTGATTTTTTGCAAGTTATGTATAATACAGTTCATGGTCTTGTTTTATCATTGAGACACAATAAAGATTCAGAATACTTTTGTTCCTTCACTGAATTAAAATATATTGGTTGACACAAAACATAATCTGTCTACCTAAAAGGAAAAATAAAATACAGTTCTCAATACCCTGTCTTATTTTAATACTTTTGTGTTATTACTTGAGGCAGAGATTTCTAAAAGTGCCATTATACCTGAAAGTAAGTGCAATGGAATCTTTCCTATGACTGTGCACCATTTTCAAGAATCCCCTTTTCTGAGTTGCCTAGGATAGAAATGGATAAGCAGGGTGCTCATGAGATGAGGCAGCAGGATGACAGTGAGGTCATTTTATGTGAAGGTATCTGTTGATGATTATGGGAATAAAGATCTAGAAAGTTTCAGAAATGGCTACAGATTCTTTCTTCTTCTTTTCTAGTTCGCATTAGGGATTTGCTGGCCCAAAGAACCTCTTGCTCATTTCATGCTCATTCTCTACATATCCACTTAGTCTCCTCAGACCCAGACACCCAGCTCCTCTGCAGGTAACTTGACCTTTCATCTTGCTAGCTGTGGGTCCTTTGAACATCCTCCTGGCTCAGGGAGTCATGCTTGCCTAAATTTCTCTTGTATATTATGACAAATTTCTTTTCCTCTAAGAACCTTCTTATGAGATTTTGTAATGCTTCCTTATCTGAGGATGAATATCGCCTGTCCCCAAAATAATTTCTCTCCAACATATTTGTTGGAAAATAGAAAGAGACAAATATAGAAAGATTTAAAACTGGCTATTAGTTCATCAGAACAGTTCAGAGTAAGCCTTTTGAATGTCAGCATAACCTTTGGGATTCTTATCAAAGCTAATAAAATTGATTAGTGATATTAATATTGTCCTTAAATATTAGGTTAATAGCACATATGTGTCATTATTAGGAAGTTGTTATGAAAATTCAACTAAGTTATTTGCACAGTTTTTATCCTATTAACTTTGTGACACTCTATTGAATTCACCTTTGTCTATTCACCTTCATTGTCAAATATTTATATTCTTTTAACAAATTCCCTCGACAAACATCAGTGTGATAGAATGAACAAAGCATAAATTAATTAGTTTTTCTCCATACTGCAATATAAATGTTGATTTCTGAAAACCATAAATCTAATTATGAAAGAAGTTTATGTTTTTTTTTTCAATTAGATATTGCATCAAGTTCTATACCTAAACTGTGCATTTTAAGGCACTGACAGTATTTTCAACATTTTTCAGACAGTGGAGATGATGGTACTTTCACCCTGCTATGTTTAAGACTATATGAATTTAGACCACTTTTAATATCCCTATAGATAACACTATGGACAAGTTATGCATGCTGTAATGTAACTGTATCTCAAGGGAGAGAAAGGGTGTACAGGCAGAATATCTTCACCCATGCATTCCAATCCCAAATCCATCTGAGATTAGGTTGACTTTGGGCAGGTTTTTATTAAAAAATACTATAGCAAAATTCATGGGAAATCTGGCCCAACTAAAAATACTATAGTCAACTTTAAGTATTAAGATGGAAAAGCTGACTCTAAAACCCAACACCTATCTATAAATTTGAATGCGATTGAGTAATTTCAATTAAGTGACAGACACAAAATATTGGTATAAGTAAAATGAGCTACTTACTTTTTAAAACAAAGGCTCTTCTGTTTGTATTAACATATTGACAAAAACTGAAATCGGGCAATAAGGTATCAACCTAGGGCTGTCAAACACAACAGAAGATTATCACCCTGTGAAGACAGAGCATTAAAAAGTAAATAACTGATACCAACTTTGAAATGTAATGTACTTTCATAGAGATGCACACAAAAAAAAGTGAATCAGCCTTAAAACTAGATCTAGCTAAAATTCAGACAATTAGAAAAATATTTGGACCAAAGCTGTGTGTTCATAGAATTATGAAATAAGTAGATCCACCTGGAATTCTGTATCTTTTAAAAATACTCCTTAAAATGTATAACGTTAATTTTATAACACAGAATAGTGACATAAATATTCAGAAAAATATGATCAAGAATTATATCAAAATTTATCATAAATGAATAGGTATATTTGATTTGTAAAATATTTATTTAAAGTGTCTGTGTGTGTGTGTGTGTGTGTGTGTGTGTATTGTGAACATTCACATTTGAATAAAAGTACCTCATGGGCCTAGAGAGTGGCAGATGTTCTGGAGATGTGGTTATGGGTTGTGAACCACGAAGATGCCATCTGCAAGATCAATATCTGCTCTGACCATTGATTCATCTTTCCAGACTCTGAATAGAGATGTTTGGAAACAAACCAAAACAAAGCAAAACAAATAAAAACACTAGAGCACCAGCAGCAAGGTCAGAATAAAAGGTGGACTTGGGGCGGCCTCTGACTGCTCTCGTACCTCTTCCACTACCTTCCTTCCTCTGGTTCCCACCATGTTGATGTACCAAGTAAAGCCATATCATTGAGACAGTGTACCTTTGAGTGTGGAGGTTCCAACCTGCATATACCGGCTCCCCAACGTGAACAGCAAGACCACCATTCCCGCAACATGTGTCACCTGCAGGAGACATCTGAACCATCTTTGCAAGCCCTTGGATCCTACCAAAATGATATTTTAAAGCGCTTGTATGAGTTGAAGGCATCAGTGGATAATAGCATCAAAGAGCAAAATGAATAAAGTGTAATTAATAATAAAAAAATAGTAAAAAAAAATGATTCACGTTCCAGATGCGAATTTGGGCATAACCAACATTTTTCAAGCCGATAAGCTCAAGACTTTAACCATAAATTCACTGGACTTGAATTCCGTGTTCAGAAAGGATTATGGGGCTCTGAAAGACATCATAATCAATGCAAACCCAGCATCCCCATCCCTCTTGCTTCTGTTGCACAGGCTGCTCCGTGAACACTAGAGTCCTGTTCACTGTGCACACCTGTTAGTTAGTCAGCTAGAATGTACCTTAGAATCTTCTCAAGTGCTTTGGAGAACAGGCTGTAAAACAGTCCCACCACGAATATCAGCTGGGCTTCACTTTGATTTGGAAGGATATGCCCAAGACACACATGAATTTCAGTGTGTGGACAATGTGCCGCATGAAAGGAGAAGGGAACATGGCATGCTTCCTGTTCTCTCTGTTTGGCCAGAAGCATCACACTGTCAATTTAACCATCGTTGATACCTGAGTGGATATAGCCACGTTTCAGCTGAGAGAAGGGAGCAGTAAAGAAAAAGCAGCTGCTTTCTGCTCCATGGACTGCTCTGGGGAAGAGGCCCTGGCTGGTTAGAAATGGGCTCACTGTGGTGGAAGTGGTGTTGTGGTCTGTACTCCAGCAGAGTGGGGTGGCAGCAGGGCGGCACCCCACTTCTGTGCAGCAGAAGCCTAAGTCCTGTGAGAACCTGGTCCCCCTTCAGCACTGCCTTCCACCCCCTGAAGTGAATTCTAGCATCTTGTATTGCAGGGCTCAATGTAAGGATGGTACTGCTTCCGGTTTGCCATCAGGAAAGGGACTTGTTCTAGCTAGAATCACAGCCTTTTCACTAAGCCAGTCGTCAGGCATCAATAATAGCACCAGATAACAACAACAACAAAAATCAAAAGAAAAAAATGTTATAAGCTTACAAATAAGAGAAACTACTCTATATGAAAAATTATATATAAATAAATGTTCCACAGTTAAGCTTTCCCTACAAAGGGGACAGAGACCAGGAAACAATATTAAGTAATATGGATGGTGGAATAGACAAATATAATATTAATTTAGTTGCTTGTCCAGAGAGATAGAATAAAACAGATGAATAGAAAAAAAAGTGATTAAAAAATCCCCATATGTGACAAATGTAAACAATAAAAACTATTTAAATCTGTATTAGGAGAAAAATGAGAAATAATTTGGACCTCATACATTGAAGGTTCAGAGAATAAAAGTGAATCAGCCTTGAAAATAGATATAGAGAAAACCCAGACAAAAAAAATCTTCCGAAAACAGATAATTAAAAATAGATTGAGACCATAGGGGTGTGTTCATAGCATTAAGAGAAATGTAGTTCCACCTGGAATTCTTTATCTTCTAAAAGTACTTCTTAAATATAGTAAAAAAATATAAATAAGATCCAATTTTGTAACACTAAGCTGATCCTCATAAGGCAGGATGACAGTAGCTGGGGAAAATACACATGAGTAGAAATGTACTTCTTTTACAAACCTACAAAATTTATTTCAAGAGCAATAGTACCTAAGATCTTAAATATTCACAAACACACTTGCCTACCAATGAGCATATCCATTTGCTTAGCAATTTTAGATGCTCACCAAATACGAAGACAGCAAATATTTATAAGAATGTTGATAATTAAAAAAAAAACCCACTGAACACATGCTAATAAGAAGTCATCAGAGAATAGTTAGTTCAATTGTGATGTGTCTCGAGAGACTATTACATGAGTGAAAATAATTGAACTACAAAGCATGAAACAAGACAGATTGGTAAAATATGCTATTGATGGAGAAATGCACGGACCAAAAAACTAAGTACAATTTAATACTTTTATAAATACGTAACAAACATATTTCTACATTGTATTTTTATATTTAAATATGAATCCTCAATCCAACTGAAAACCAAGAACAGAAGAAAAAAAAAAAAAACCAAACAGACTAAATACAAAACACAGTACACTTTTTCTGGAGGAAAAAAAAAAGAAAGAAAGAAAAAGTATAGGAGAAGACATGAGGAAAAAGGTCAATGTTCAGGTAGCACATTTTTCTTTGAATGACTTTTAGGTTTACATTTGTTTATCCAGTTATTAATTAAAGTAATAAAACTGAAATAGAACAGGATTTAATTGTATAAGTAAATCCATAAATATTTAAATTTAATTTTCTCTAAGTTCTTACTCTTAGAAATCTTCTTGGCCTTGTTGGTATGAACTTACAGTCCATTCTATTACCCAGTTCTTTCCCTAGCAACCCTTTAAAGTTTATTGCAGGATTTCGTTCTGTGTCACAGTGGTTCCCTGCTACTGCATCACACATTCTATCGGAAAATCAAGAGAGCGTTAGTTTTTTAAAATACCATAGACAGCCTTCATGTACAATAAAATTTTACAGGAAAGAAAATGGTTTTCACCAGATGCAGTCTCCCTGTCTGTAGGTGGTTGTGGCTATGCATGTTCGGACTCAAGAGAAATCATGTGGGAGCATTTTAGAATTCTCAAGGATCTTCACTATGTACAGCTCATGTTTTATAGAATGAGGTCTTTATCTTCTTTATGCATAACTATGGACTAAACCAGTGTTTGGGTACATTACTATTTTTACTGAGACAGAACATGGCAAAAGAAGGCTCTAAAAGTGGGTAAGTGATTTTTGGCTAAATAAATTTGAAGTTTACTCTTGTCTTAAAGTTGATGTTGGATCCAGTACTGAGAAGTTATGGAATTGGTTCTATTTTGGAATAAGTTTTGGTCTCACTGACTTTCCAGGAAAAAAAAAAGTGGTATTTTGAATACACATACCTTTTGTTTTTATATTACAAAAATGAAATTACAGCAATGAATATGTGACGAGACTTTCTTGTAAGTAATCCATGATAAAATGAGAACCAAATAGTCATAGTTTTAGATAATATCAAAAAGTGCTATATCCATATCTCTCTCTCTCTCTCTTAGTTCCAGACAAGGTTTCTCTGTGTAGCCTTGGCTATCCTGGACTCACTTTGTAGACCAGGCTGGCCTCAAACTCAGAGTGATTCTCCTGCCTCTGCCTCCCTGAGTTCTGGGATTATAGGCCTGTGCCAAGGAGCCTGGCTTTGATTCCCCTGCCTTCCCCTGGTGATGCTACATTGTGGCAGGTTGATACTTAAAACTACCTACTTCTCCTTCCCTCCCTTCCCCTCAATGTTCTCTCTTATTTAGAAACCTTCCTTTTCATTTCCTTGTTATAGGGTGATTAAACATAAATGTCTTCATTGAGCAGCAAGTCTATAAAACTGTGAGCCTAGGTCACTCGATCGGCAACTCAAATTGAGTGACACCTGGATTGACAGAAATGGAGTAAAATTCAGTTATTTAACATATGAATGTATGCAGGAAAATAGCTACTCCAGTAACCACAAAGGTGGAGGTTATGCATTAGTAAAGTAGGCTAGACTCTTGCTGTAAATCATATAGGCAGAAGATGAAATGTGTTTAGAACTTATTTACCTATTAGTAAAATAATCAATTTACTATTTTGTTTTCCAAATGTTTTTTTATATATTTATTTTTATTTTATGTACATTGGTGTTTTTGTCTGCATGTGTGAGGGGGTCGGATTCCCTGGAACAGGAGTTATAGACAGTTGTGAGCTGCCATGTGGGTACAGGGAATTGAACCCAGGTCCTTTAGGAAGAGCTGACAGTGCTCTTAAACACTGAGCCATCTCTCCAGCCCTCCAAATGTTTTATAGTTGTATTATTGCTTATATGACCCAAGTCTATGAAGGATAAGAAATAAACAATAGCTTACATATGTTCTCAATTGGAACAATATCCTTAGGTTTAATTTTTCATAAAATATAAGCTTATTTAGATCCAATTACATGTAATAGCTTTCAAATAAAACTTCACATTGATAAATATCATCAAAGCATCTGGTTGTCATTTTCCCCCTCATGTTTATAATTGGAACAAAAGAGTCCTGATAGAATAATTGGAAGATCGTAAGTTGTTTTGTTTTGTTTTTATAGTGTAAACAAGAGTTTATTGCATCCTCAAGAGGTGAGAGTAGGCACTGGCTACTGGGACCATTACAGAACAAAACACTCCCGGAATGAGAGTGGACAATGATCAAACAAACTACTGTTTAGGTCATGGGTATATACGATTTTCTCAGGTTCTTAGAACAGACAGCTTTCCTGAAGATGACTTTTAAAGCAAAGTGAAATATTAAGTAAAGAGTGTTTCCTGTTGTGGTTTAAGTCAAACTATAGGACAACAACAAACAGCAAAAGCAATGATTCTCTTTGGATTGTATATGTTCCCTTCATGGGTGAAAAAAAAACCAAACAAACAACTAATATGCAGAGTAAAAGCTTCAGGGGTTAGGGTAAGGGAAGGGACTGGGCTTAATTCCTGTCCTCGTTTCTTAAAATATTGGGATTCTGAGACATGTTAAACACTGTGTCGCTTGTGTCCATCTGTCAGAAAGGGGAATGACATCCATTCTCCTCCCAGGGCTTCAGCGATTTTGCAAAGAAGAATATTGACTGAACTAAGAATAAGTGACTGCACCGCAAGCAATGCTGGGAAATAGTGGTAACAAGCACACGGTTTTGAGCCAGAGGACCTCTGCTTGAATCTTGGCATCAGCACTTACCAGATGTGTGGCCCTTGGCAATTTGCTTAGATTTTCTTTGGCATAGTTTCTTAAAACCATGAAATTAGCAAGAGTGATAATTTCATCTATTTCATGAGGATTAATATTTTTAAACTGCTTAAACCAGTGTTCAGAAATCTTACACATACGAGCCCAGTAAGTTATCTGTTAATAAAGTAAATACATGGAGTAAATACATTTTACTATTCATGAAACCAGGATTATACATTTTGTATATTTCTGCAATTCTTGGGGCCAATAGTTCAGGTGGTTTTGCTCATGGCATGAGTTCCTACACAGAATATCAAATCATTCCGATAGTACTTTCTGGGAAATAAAAGGAAGAAGTTTCTGCAAAGCTGGAACCAAAGGCTGAGCCCTAGCTGTGAATAATCGCAGCTGGCTCCCTTTAAAAGGTTAGAGGATTAGAATGTTAATAATTTTGTATTTCTTAAGCAAATATGTTCAAACATGCAATGAACAGCTGTTTCCATGGAAGAGTGAGCTACTGACAAGCCTCGTCCTTTTAAAGGAAAGATATTTTTGATCACTTAAGGCTGCAAAATGTAGTTTTAAAATGTCTTTTAATGACAGGAAACATAAAATTTTCAGATCTTTAACTCAGAAAATGGTTTTCATAATTTTCTCAAGCTTGAGAAGAATAGACAGAAAGATGAAGTTAAAGCCTAGGATTACCAATTGTTATGATTTAAAAGGCAATTGGTGAGGAAAAAAAAAAAGGTTGATAGTGTGTTAGATGTGAGGTCAACACATGTAGTAAAAATATTGGTTTTCTTGAAATGGAATTTCTCAGAACATCTTTCATTATCATCCTACCATTGCATTGTATGATATCATAACGAAGGGAAGGGTGTGGTCTCAGATTTATTTTGGCCAATGGTGGTAGTGCAGTTAATCCATTGTCTTTAGAATTGTGTTTACAAAGAACTTCATGGGCAATACACAGTGAAGCTAAATTGTTTACCTTTCCTGGATGCAAAATCAAAACCAAAAAAAAAAAAAAAAACAAAACCCAAAAGCAAACAAATGAAAGAATAGGCAGAGGACAACATCTAGACCCTTTAACATCTTAGTCCAATGTGAGAAGAATTTCTTCCTTGAGTTTCTCCTTTCCAAAAGCTCCTGCACTGTTCAATAGTACAGCAAACCAAGACCAAATCCTTTAACACACACCTTTTGGGGGACATTCAAGTTGCTAACTACAGCTGAACTATCCTTGGTTTTAATTTTAGCTTTCAGAAGACTATTTTTGCTTTTATTTTTAAAATCTGTAAAGTCTGCATTTTCTAGAGTTTGTAGTTTAGATACATTTTATTATTTCACATAATGTTTTATTAAGCTGACATGGATGACAGCGCCCTACACAAAGGGGAAACAGTATAACTTCCTCATGCCTCAGGCTTATCATTTATAGAATGTTGATTGTTAAACAAATACCTTCATGTAGGGTGACAAACCCTGAGTTAATTTAATCTGGAAAATATTTAGAACAACTAATATATGCAACAGTTTTATTGAGTTTTAAATTAAAATTAGATTAATATTTTACCTTTGGCATCATCAAAAAACAGATTTAACTTATGAAACCAATTAGAAGTAGAAATTGGACAAACAAACTATAAAGGTAAAGAAGTGGCTGGAAACCAAGTCGTGTTATTTACTTGATGCTGAGAGGGTTTCTTTCGTCCATATTTTCTCTTTTATTGTTATCATTCTTTGCATACTGTATTCAACAAAGTTTACCCGCTTTCATAGGTAGGCTTTCTGATAAAATTTGAAACTTCATTCTGAGATGATTTCATTAGCCTAGATCTAAAAACAAGATATGTGATCTGTGGTGTTGAGACAGGTAAATCACATAGCAGACAGAGGCAGACGTTGAAGTTAGTGATAATTATGGAATAGAGTTTGTAGGTCAAACAAATATGCACAGCTGTCTGACACAATTAGATACTAAGATAGCCCTTCAAGGGTCATGCAGGTTTTCAGCTTTATGATTTAAACTTTCTAGACATATGAAAATAAATTACAAGTGAATTGATTGTTTTGAATATTTTCTAGGCTATTTCAATCAAATGAATACTCATAGTATGTCTATGCAATGGTTTAGATACCATGAAACTTGAAGCCTCATTAAAGTAACAAATGAAAAATAAATTTTCTGAAGCAAAAAAACTGATTTCCATGTCCAGATAAGAATAAATAAATACAATTCCTGAGATGTCATGACTTTCTATAAATATCCCAATGTCATTGATCCAGTAGAGCCAGAGGGATGTAGATTGTGTCTCCTAAAATTTTGAATTGTTCTGCATAAAATAGCTCCTGTGAAAGAAATATAGAAAAAAATGCAGCTGAAAACTACTTGATATATTTTGCATCAACTGAACATGTTTACTCTTGTTTTGGTGAAAAGATTTTACACTGTGTGAAAACAAGATACTGTGAAAGTTCAAAATGGTAATATCTTAGAAATACATTGCCGGATAGCGTTGAAAAAGACTTCCAAGTAACAGAAATGCTCAGTGTAAAATGTGGAGAAGCATCATTCCTCTAATTATTATACCCTGGGCATTAAACATCACAGTATAGAAATTGTATTTAGTGTCACAACAAAATCAGAGAGTTATTTTTAAATTTAATCATTAATGTTCTACATAGATGTATCAAAACCTATTAAAATCAAATAGTTTGGGAATCAGCCACCTTAACTGCTGACCTAATAGATTTGGCTTTCAACACACATATCAAATACCATCATAACAGCAGCCACGCTTTTGTGGTCTTGTATACACAGAATGATTTGCTTCTGAGTGGAATGAGATGTGGTACAGAATTTATGGAATATGAAAGACTTTTGGAATACTATAATTTGGACAGAGTATCGGTACTCAATAAAAGTATATTTGGGCAATATTTCATATGAATTCTTATGTAAATTGCATTGTAATAAATATAATTAATATAAATTCATCAAGATGCATTTTCTTATACATTCATGAAAATACTATATAGTTACGAACATAAAAAAATAACTTATAAATATATGAACTAATTTGCTCATTCTTTGGTGAGTTGTTTTCTTTTTGTTTCTGGAATAATTTTTCTATTAATATTATTATTTATCATTTATTTGATTTGTATCCCAGTTGTAGCCCTCTCCTTCATCTCCTCCAGTTCCCACCCTCCCTCCCTTTTCCTCCATTATCTCTCATCCCTAGCCCACAGATTAGGGAAATCTTCTTCCTCTACTGTCTGACCCTAGCCTATCAGGTCCCATCAGGACTGCCTGGATCCTCTTCCTCTGTAGGATGGCTAGGTTGCCCACCAGAGAGAAGTGATCAAGGAGTAGGCAATTGAGTTTATGTCAGAGACTGTCTCTTCTCCACTTACTAGGCAACCCACATGGAGACTGTCTATGGGCTGCATCTGAGCAGGGTGTCTATGTCCTCTCTATGCATGATCTTTGGTTGATGCATCAGTCTCTGCAGGACCCCCTGGGCCCAGCATTTTTTGGTTTTGTTGCTCTTCTTGTATGGTTTCTGTCCCCTCCTGGTCCTTCTATATCCCCCTTCTTCCATAACATACCCTGCACTCTGTCCAAAGTTTAGTTGTGAATCTCTGAATCTGCTTCAATCCTTCGCTGGATGGAATCTTCCAGATGACATCTGTGGTAGGCTCCCATTCTGTTCTGTTTCTTCTACTGCTTCTATTGTCTATCCTGTTTTGCCTTCCAAATGAGGTATAAGCATCTTCCTTAGGGTCCTTCTTATTGTTTAGCTTCTTTAGGTCTGTAGATTTTAGTATGTTTATCCTATATTACCTGGCTAATATCCACTTGTAAGTGAATATACACCATGTATCTTTCTGCACCTGGGATAACTCACTCAGGGTGATCTTTTCTAGTTCCATCCATTTGCCTACAAATTTCATGATTTTAATAGCTAAGTAGTGCTCCATTATGTAAATGTACCACAATTTCTGTATCCATTCTTCAGTTGAGGGACATACAGGTTGTTTCCAGATTCTGGCTATTATGAGTAAAGCTGTTATGAACTTAGTTGAACAAAAGTTCTGTTGTATGGTTGAGCATCTTTCAGATATATGCCGAGGAGTGGTTAGATTTGGGTCTTGAGATATCATAATTCCCAGTTTTTTGAGAAAGCACCAGATTGATTCCAAAGTGGTTGTACAAGTTTTCATTTCCACCAGGAATGGAAGATCAACAATGGAGGAGGGTTCTCCTTTCTCCACATCCTCTCCAGCATGTGTTGTAACTTGAGTTTTTGATCTTAGCCATTCTGATAAGTGTGATATGGAGTCTCAGAGTTGTTTTCATTTGCATTTCCCTGATGACTAAGGATGTTGAGAATTTCTTTAATTATTACTCCACCATTCAATATTCCTATGTTGTCAATTCTTGGTTTATCGCAGTACCCCATTTTTTTTAATTGTACTGTTTGATTTGTTGGTATTTAATTTTTAAATGTTATTTAATTTTTTTTAAATTACACTTTATTTACTTTGTATCCCCCCTGTAGTTCCCTCTGTCCTCCTCTCTAAATCCCTCCCTTCCTCCTCCTTCTCTACGCATGCTCCTCCTAAGTCTACTGGTAGGGGAGGTCTTCTTTTCCTTACTTCTAATCCTAGTCTGTTAGGTCTCATCAGGAGTGGTTGCATTGTCTTCCTCTGTGGCCTGGTAAGGCTGCTCCCCGCTCAGGGAGAGGTAATCAAAGAGCAGGCCAATCAGTTCATGTCAGAGATAGTCCCTGTTCCCATTACTATTGAACTCACTAGGAAACTGAACTGTCTTGGGCTACATCTGTGCAGGGGTTCTGGGTTATCTCCATGCGTGCTACTTGTTTGGAGTAACAGTCTCAGGGAAGACCCCTGTGCTCAGATTTTTTGGTTTTGTTGGTGTTTAATTTTTTAAGTTCTCTGTATATTTTGGATAGTAGCTCTATCTGATGTAGGGTTGGTGAAGATGATTTCCAAGTCTGTAGGCTGTTGTTTTGTTCTGCTGAAAGTATCCTTTGCTTTACAGAAACTTTTCAGTTTCAGGAGGTCTTATTCATTGATTGTTGAGCTTAGAGTCTGTTCTGTTGATGTTCTTCTTTTCAGGAAGTTTTCTCCAGTACCAATGAGCTCAATTCCCCAATTTTCTTCTAATGGATTTAGTGTGTCTAGTTTTATGTTGAAGTCTTTGATCCACTTGGACTTTAATTTTGTGGAGGGTGATAAATATTGATCTACTTGCATTTTTCTACATGTAGACATCCAGTTAGAAAAGCACCATTTGTTGAAAACGCTGTCTTTTTTTCATTGTATAGTTTGGAATTTTTTTGGTTAAAAAAATCAGGTGTCCTTAATACCTATGGTTTATTTTTGAGTCTTTGATTGAATTGCATTCATCTTTCAGTTTGTTTCTATGACAGTACCATGACGTTTTTATTACTGTTGCTCTATAGTACTGTTGCTCCTTAGGAATGGAGATAACTCCAGAAGATTTTTTATTGTACTAGATGGGTTTTTTTTACAATTTTTATTTTTTTAATCAAATCACAGCTTATTTACTTTGTATCCCAGCTGTAGCCCACTCCCTGATTCCCTTCCAATCCCATCCTCCCTCCCTCATCTCCTCCCCGCCCCTTTCCAAGTCCACTGATAGGGGAGGTACTCCTCCCCTTCCATCTGACCATAGCTTATCAGGTTTCTTCAGGAATGGTTGCAATGTGTTCCACTATGGCCTAGCAAGGCTTCTCCTCCATCTGGGGTGGTGGTGGTCCAAGAGCCAGCCATTGAGTTCATGTCAGAAATGGTCCATGTTCCCCTTACTAGGGAACCCACTTGGATACTGAACTACCATGGGCCACATCTCTAAGTTATATCCATACATGGTTATGGTTGGACAAACAGTATCATAGAAGACTTCTGTGCACTGATACATTTGGTCTTGTGGAGCTCCTGTCCTCTCCAGGTCATACTAACTTCCCTTCTTTCATATGATTTCTGAAGGTTTAGTTATGAGTCTCAACATCTGCTTTGATACATTGTTAAGTAGCATCTTTCAGAGGCCTTCTGTGGTAGGCTCCTGTCCTGTTATTTTCTTCTACTTCCAAAGTCCATCCCATTTGTCTTTCTAAGTGAGGACCGATCATCTTACCCAGGTCCTCTTTCTTGTTTATCTTCTTTAGGTGTACAGATTTTAGTATATTTCTCCTATCTTATATGTCTAGTACTCACTTATAAGTGAATATATACCATGTATGTCTTTCTGCTCCTGGAACACCTCACTCAGGATGATCTTTTTTAGATACCACCATTTGCCTGCAAGTTTATGTTTTTCTAGTTTTTAATTGCTTAGTAGTATTCCATTGGGTAAAAATACCACAGTTTCTATATCCATTCCTCTGTTAATGGACATCTGGGTTGTTTCCAGGTTCTGGCTATTACAAATAAAGCTGCTACAAACATGGTTGAGCAAATGTCCTTGTTGTGTATTTGAGCCTCTTTTGGATATATGCCTAGGAGTGGTATAGCTGGATCTTGAGGAAGCAGTATTCCTAATTGTCTGAGAAAGCACCAGATTGATTTCCAGAGTGCTTGGACAAATTTACATTCCCACCAGCAATGGAGGATGGTTCCACTTTCTCCACAACCTTTCCAGCATGTGTTGACACTTGAGTTTTTTATTTTAGCCATTCTTATGGGTGTAAGGTGAAATCTCAGGGTCGTTTTGATTTGCATCTCTCTGACAGCTAGGGACGTTGAGCATCTCCTTATGTGTTTCTCTGCCATTCTATATTCTTCTACAGAAAATTCTCTGTTTAGCTCTGTATTCCATTTTTTAATTGAATTGCTTGATATATTGCCTTTTAGCTTCTTTAGCTTTATGTATTATGGATATTAGTCCTCTGTCAGTTATAGGGTTGGTGAAGATCCTTTCTTAGGGTGTAGGCTGTCGTTTTGTTCTGATGATAGTGTCCATTGCTTTAGAGAAGCTTTTTAGTTTCATGATGTCCCATTTATCAATTGTTGCTTTTAGAGCCTGTGCTGTTGGTGTTCTATTCAGGAAGTTGTCTCCTGTGCCAATGAGTTCTAGGCTCTTCCCTACTTTCTCTTCTAACCAATTTAGTGTATCTGGTTTTATGTTGAGGTCTTTGACCCACTTGGACTTTAGTTTTCTGAAGGGTGATAAATATGAATTTATTTTCATTTTTCTGCATGTAGACATCCAGTTGGACCAGCACCATTTGTTGAAGATGCTGCCTTTTTTCCATTGAATGGTTTTGGCTTCTTTGTTAAAAGTCAAACATTCATAGGTGTGGGTTTATTTCTGGGTCTTCTATTCAGTTCCATTGATTCACCTTTCTGCTTCTAAGCCAATACCATATAGTTTTTATTACTATTGCTCTCTAATACAGCTTGAGATCAGGGATGGAGATTCCTCCGGATGAGCTGTTGTTGTACAGGATCATTTTGGAAATTCTGGGGGTTTTGTTTCTCCATATGAAGTTGATAGTTTTTCTTTCAAGGTCTATAAAAAATTGTGTTGGTATTTTGATGGGAACTGCATTGAATCTGTAGATTGCTTTTGGTAGGATGGCCATTTTTACTATGTTAATTCTACTTATCCATGAACTTGGGAGGTCTTTCTATCTTCTGATATCTTCTTCAATCTCTTTCTTCAGAGACTTGAAGTTTAAAGAGGTCGTTCACCTGCTTGATTAGAGTCACCCCAAGGTACTTTATGTTATAAATGTTTATTGTGAAAAGTGTTGTTTCCACGATTTCTTTCTCGGCCCTTTTGTAAAGACAAATATATAGGAGGGCTTCTAATTTTTTTGAGTTAATTTTGTATCCAGCCACTTTGCTGAAGGTGTTTATCAGCTGAAGGAGTTCTCTGGTTGAATTTTTAGGGTCGCTCATGTATACTATCATATTATCTGCAAATAGTGAAACTTTGACCTCTTCCTTTCCAATTTATATTCCCTTGAGCTCCTTTAATTGTCTTATTGCTCTAGCTAGGACTTCAAGAACGTTGTTAAAGAGATATGGAGAGAGTGGGCAGCCTTGCCTTGCCCCTGATTTCAGTGGAATTGATTTAAGTTTCTCTCCATTGAGTTTGATGTTCACCATAGGCTTGCTGTATATTGTCTTTATTGTGTTTAGGTATGTGCCTTTTATCCCTCATCTCTCCAAGACTTTAAACATGAACGGATGTTGGATTTTGTCAAATGCTTTTTCGGCCTCTAAAGAGATGATCATTTGGTATTTCTCCTTCAGTTTGTTTATGTAGTGGATTACATTGATGGATTTCCATATATTGAACTACATTTGCATGCCTGGGATGAAGCCTACTTGGTCATGGTGGATAATATCTTTTATGTGTTCTTGCATTTTTTGCAAGTATTTTATAGAGTATTTTGGCATCAATGTTCTTAAAAGAGCTAGGTCTGAAGTTCTCTTTTTTTGGGGTCTTTGTGTGCTGTAGGTATCAAGGTGACTGTGCCTTCATAGAAGGAGTTTGGTAGTGTCCATTTTGTTTCTATTGTGTGGAATAGTTTGAAAATAATTGGAGTCAGCACTTATTTGAAGGTCTGGTAGAATTCTGCACTGAAACCATCTGGCCCAGGGCTTTTTTTTTTTTTTTTGGAAGGGAGTCTGTTGGTGACTGCTTCAATTTCCTTGAGGATATAGGACTATTCAATCTTTCTACCTGATCTTGACTTAATTTTGGTAGATAGAATCTATCAAGAAAATTGTCCATTTCTTTTAGATTTTCAAATTTTGTGGCTTATAGTCTTTTGTAGTATGACCTAATGATTGTTTGGATTTCCTCAGTGTATTTTCATTATTAATTTTCCTGATTTGGATAGTTTCTCTCTGCCTTTTTGTTAGTTTGGCTAAAGGTTTGTGTATCTTGTTGATTTTCTAAAAGAACCAACTCTTGGTCTCATTGATGCTTTGAATAGTTTTATTTGTTTCTAATTGATTGATTTCAGCCCTGAGTTTGTTTATTTCTAGCTGTCTTCTCCTCTTGGGTATATCTGCTTTTTTTTTTCTAGGGTTTTGAGTTGGGCCATTAAATTGCTTGTATGAGATGTTACAAATTTCTTCTTGAAGGTACTTAGTGCTATGAATTTTCCTCTTAACACTGCTTTCATTGGGTCCCATAAATTGGGGTGTATTGTACCTTCATTTTCATTGAGTAGCAAGTTGTTCCGTTTCCATGTGCGTGTAGGCTTTTTGTTATTTCCATTTTTGTTGAGGTCCAGCTTTAGCTCATATTGGTCAGATAAAATACAGGGGATTATATCAGTCTTCTTGTATCTGTTGAGGCTTGCTTTGTAACCAACTATATGGTCTATTTGTGAGAAGGTTCCATGAGGTGCTGAAAATAATGTTTACTCTTTTGAGTTTGTGTGAAAAGTTCCGTAGACATCAATTTAGTCCATTTGAATTAGGGCCTTTGTAAGTGCCTTTATTTTCTTATTTGGCTTCTGTCTAGATGATCTGTCCCTTGGTGAGAGTGGGGTGTTGAAGTGTCCTACTATTCAGGTGTTGGGATTGATGTATGATTTAAGCTTTAATAATGTTTTATTTACAAATGTAGACATTCTTGTATTGGGTCATAGATATTCAGAATTTTTATGCCCTCTTGGTGTATTTTTCCTTTGATGAGAATATAGTGCCCCTCTCCATCATTTTTGATTAGTTTTGGTTGAAAGTCTATTTTATTAGATATTAGGATAGCTACCCCAGCTTGTTTTCTGGATCCATTTGCTTGAAAAACTTTTCCAGCCCTTTACACTGAGGTAGTGTTTATCTTTGTTGCAGAGGTGTGTTTCTTGTATGCAGCAATATTTTGGATCCTGTTTCCACACCCATTCTGGTGAATAAATTAAACAGTCCTATATCCCCTATGGAAATAGAAGATGTCATCAAAACTCTCCCATTTAAAAAAAGAAGAAGAAAAAGAAGAAGAAGAAGAAGAAGAAGAAGAAGAAGAAGAAGAAGAAGAAGAAGAAGAAGAA
>NW_026594418.1:3218567-3229104 GCF_907164565.1 Psammomys obesus
AAGAAGAAGAAGAAGAAGAAGAAGAAGAAGAAGAAGAAGAAGAAGAAACAACCCAGGGCTAGATGGTTTCAGCACAGAATTCTACCAGATCTTCAAAAAAGAGCTAATTCCAATACTCATCAAATTATTTCAAAAATAGAAACGAAAGGGACATTACCATACTCATTCTATAAGGCCATAGTCACCTTGATAACTAAACTAGGTAAAGATCCAACAGAGAATTTCAGATCAATCTTTCTTCTGAACATTGACTGAAAAAAATAAAATATCCAATAAAATGCTTGCAAATCAAAACCAAGAACATCAAAGATATCATCCACCATGACTAAGTAGGCTTCATCCCAGGCATGCAAGCATGGTTCAATGTATGGAAATCCATCAATGTAATCCACCACATAAACAAACTGAAGGAGAAAAACCACATGATCATCTCCTTAGATGCCAAAAAAACATTTGATATGATACATGAGTGACCCCAAAAATTCTATCAGAGAACTCCTGCCACTGATAAACACTTTCAGCAAAATGGCTGTATAGAAAATGAACTTTAGAAAAAAAATCAGCAGCACTCTTATATATGAAAGACAAAAGGGCAGAGAAAGTAATTAGAAAAGCCACAAACTTCACAATAGCCACAAATAACATAAAGGACCTTGGTGTAACTCTAAGCAAGAAAGCAAAGACTTATATGAAACAAACAAACAGGCAAAAAGCCTTCAAGTCTCTGAGGAAAGAAATTGAAGCAGATATCAGAAGATGGAAAGTTCTCTCATTCTCATGGATTGGTAGGATTAACATAGTAAAAATGGTCATCCTATCAACAGCAATCTACAGATTCAATGCAATTTTTACCAACACAATTTTTTACAGACCTTGAAAGACCTGGAGGAGACAGGAGCTCCACAAGGAGCCAAAAGAGCCAAAAATCATGGGATCAGGCGGGCCTGCAGAGACCTATGCTCCAACCAAGGACCATGCATGGATCTGATACCCTTAGATGTAGCCCATAGAATCAGTCTCCAAGTGAGTTTCCTAAGTAATAGGAGCAGTGGCAGTCTCTGATATGAACTCAGTGGCCAGCTCTTTGATTACTTCCTCCTGGGCTGTGCAGCCTTGCCAGACCACAGAGGAAGACAATACAGCCAGTCCTGATGAGACCTGATAGGCTAGGGTCAGATAGGAGGGGGAGTAGGACCTTCCCTATAAATGGACTAGGGGAGGGACATAGGGGAAGAAGGGGGATGGACAGGGGACTGTGAGGAGATGAGGGAGGGGGCTAGCTCTTATTTATTTATTACTAAATAAGTTACTAAATAAATAAATAAGAACAATTTTCAATTTCTTATGAAAACAAAAATCTCATTTATATGTATAATGTGTATAATCCCATATATAACTATATATATAAAACTATATATGTATGTGTGTATATATATATATACTGTTGAAAAGCACACTTGATATTTTATATACCATATGCTTACTTTATCTAAGATGTATTTATAAAATATGTGATGCATTACTTATACATTCTCTAATGAAATCATTTGAAAAAACTTGTCAAAATCCAGCTTATTGAAAATGTGGGTCATTACAAAAGGAAAATGTAATTGTAACATTTGCACCCTAAAAGCACTCTGAAAATATGTCAGAGGTAGACAATAGTTTTCCAATATTTAATAAAATTCTTTCTTTTAACTGTAAGATCCAACCTAGAGAATGACATGCTCTCACATAGTGCTAACACCCTTAATTACCTTATTAGTTTCAACAACATTCCTTTTTTTATTCCATCTTTTCATTCTTTCATTTCATCCCAATATTCACAACTAAAAAGAACCTACTTTAATCTATAAACTAAAATCATTTTATATTGCCTCATGTTTATAAAACTACAATTTTAGTCTCAGATCTTTTTGACTAAATAATGTTGAAATCTCAAGAAAGTAAAATAAGGTTGTCCTCTCTACTGTAATTGCAGAGAAACTTCTTCATATTTTCTAGGACACGTAGAGTAGGCTTTGCAGTAAGACATCTCTTAATTTCATCAGAGAAATTTGACCTTAATCAGCTTTTCCGTGCCCCTATAAAAGCCTGTAATTCTACGTGTTCAGGGACTGAGAAATGAATTTCTCACAGAATTGAACATCATGCTTTATTGCTTTGAGATCTTGCAGTAGGAAAATATAGTAGGCATTTTATTTATGAGGTTTCAAGAAAAATAGTTAACAGACTGCACACATCCGAAGTATACTAATTGTTACATTTTGAAACACGTAAATATTCATATATGTAATGAATTTATAGCCATTCAAATAGTGAAATGTTCTTTCAAAAGTTCTTTATGGCCTTTGTGATAGTGGGTTAGATTTACTACTGTCATAATTATAGGCGCTCTCACCAGGCGTCCTCAGTGGAGTGACATCGTCTTTAGACCCTCCGTGGCAATCCCTGACGCATGGACGTGATGCCCAGGGAAGACAGGGCGACGTGGAAGTCCAACTACTTCCTTAAGATCATCCAACGTTTGGATGATTACCCAAAATGCTTCATTGTGGGAGCAGACAATGTGGGCTCCAAGCAGATGCAGCAGATCCGCATGTCCCTCGGCGGGAAGGCCCTCTTGTTGATGGGCAAGAACACCATGATGCGCAAGGCCATCAGGGGCCACCTGGAGAACAACCCAGCTCTGGAGAAACTGCTGCCCCACATCCGGGAAATGTGGGCTTTGTGTTCACCAAGGAGGAACTCACTGAGATGAGGGACATGCTGCTGGCCAATAAGGTACCGGCTGCTGCTTGAGCTGGTGCCGTCGCCCCCTGTGAGGTCACTGTACAGCTCAGAACACTGGTCTGGGACCTGAGAAGACCTCATTCTTCCAGGCTTTGGGCATCACCACTAAAATCTCCAGAGGCACCACTGAAAGTCTGAGCGATGTGCAGCTGATCAAAACTGGAGGCAAGTGGGAGCTAGTGAGGCCACGTTACTGAACATCTCCCCCTTCTCCTTCGGGCTGATCATCCAGCAGGTGTTTGACAATGGCAGCATCTATAACCCGGAAGTGCTTTATGTCATAGAGCAGACTCTGCACGCTCACTTCCTAGAGGGTGTCCGGATGTTGCCAGCATTTGTCTGCAAATTGGTTACCCAACTGTTGCCTCAGTGCCACACACTATCATCAATTGATACAGGCAGGTCCTGGCGTTGTCCGTGGAGACTGACTACACCTTCCCATTTGCTCACAAGGTCCAGGCCTTCTTGGCTGATCCATCTGCATTTATGGCTGCTGCCCCTGTGGCTGCAGCCACCACTGCTGCTCCTAATGCTGCTGCACCTCCAGCCAAGGCTGAAGCCAAGAAAAAGTTGGAGGAATCAGATGAGGATATGGGATTTGCTCTCTTTGATTAATCACCTCCCAAAGCAAACAGTTGAGCTAGCTTATCTTGAAAATCATGGAAATAAAGGCTTACTTAAAAGTTAAAAACTAATAATAATTATAGGCTAATAATAAACATTATTAGACACTACCATTAAACTAACAGCAACAACCAATGACAAGTTTTCTGCAATATTTAAATGATTTATGATTTGTGGAATTTTATATATGTATTTTCGTATTTTTACTCTGCATAGGTATGGTAAATATATACCTGCTATTACATGTATCAATTATTTATTTTTTTAACAAATACAGTATTAAGTAACATGGATACAATGAAATGCACTCACCTACATATGTATATGTAGTTTTTTTAATTAAAGATTATAAAGAATGCACCTTTTATGCACACACTGATTTAGTTCACACAGTCACAAGTAGACAGTTATACACTTTCATATGAATGGAGGCTTAATATTGATATTGTATTGTTTAAATAAAAAAGTCAGAGCACTTTTCAAGTGCTTACCAAATACATTTTCAATGGCAAAGACCAAGGATTTCAGGTCCCTTCATATGTCCTATATATCTACATATGTCTATATTTTGATTATAATCATTACAGTGTACAGTTGGCCATTTTATCAGCATTTTAAGATTTAATTTATTTATTACTTCATATGGATGAATATTTTGTCTGCATGTATATGTGTGCATGTCTGAAGATGGGGAGGCAAAAAGTAGGGGTATGGTTCCCTGGAACTGGAGTTGCAGACAACTGTGAGCTGCCATGAGAGTTGGTAATATGAACACAGGTTTCTGAAAGAGCAGTAATTGCTCTTAAATGCTGAACTGTTTCTTTAGCCCTTCTCTCAGGATGTTAATTTCTGTTTCTATAATGAGCAATTATTTTGGCATTTGTTTTATATTACCTAGTGATATCTCACTTGATTCAATATATATTGTAATTTTCCCTCCTTTAGCTTATGTTTACATAATAAGAATTCTTCATATAGTCTGAATAGTAATCCTTTCCCAAATATATATTTTAGAGATCTTGGTTTTTTTCTTACCTCATGATGTTTGAATACAAAATATGTGTAATTATGTACTTTTATTATATGAACATATAATTGAAACCCAAATGTGTGTTGAAATATTTTTGTACATTCTAAATTGCCTTGGTACATTTAATTAAAAAAATCAATAAAATATAAATGAAACATTTATGCCATACCACTGGTTTTGTTGCATTGACTTGTAAAAATATTTTTTCACCAGTTGCAGTTCATAATTTATGTGGCTTTGTGGTAAATTTTGAAATTGTAGATAGTTCACCTTCTCCAACTTTCTTCTTTCTTTCTAAATTATTGTGTCTGCCATTGACCCTTTTTATTTCAATATAAATTTTGAACTCACTTGTCAAATTCAATAAAATTCCTGTTGGGATTTTGACATAGATTGTATTGAACTTGTAAATCAATTTGTAATGAATTGTCTCTTCATAAACATGAAAGGTCTCCTCATATGCTTTGATATTTCTGAAGTGTTTTACAGGTATCAATATACAAATCTTGCTGCTTTTATTTTTTTCGTAAGTTTGTCTGAACATAAATAATTTGTTAATTACACAATTTTGTACATAGAATTTTATGTCTTTTCTACTAGAATGTTGAAATCAATTTTTCTTTGTTTAATATTTTATCCCATGTGTTTGCTTATGTAATGAGCTAAGTATTGTATGTAGGTACCATAGATTTTTTTTTTTTGCCTTTAAACGATGTCATCTCTAAACATTCTTTTTTCAGTGTTTTTTTCTTTTAGATTAAATCTTAAACAGTTGACTTCGTAATGACACTACCACTTTATCCCGTGTGGCATGACAACATTAAAACAATGACCATCTCCTGTCTTCATCTCATACCTCACTATTGTAGTTTCTTTCCCTAAATAATCCTACTTCTACTCTCATATACAAATTCTAGGTAGCACTTGTGTAAAGAAATCTGTGAATATTATCTTTCTATTTATGGTTTATTTTGTTTAATATATGTATAAGTAGAAGCATCCTTTAGAGCTTAGTAAAACCTAGTATACATGTATACATATAGCACATTTTCTTTATTCATTAATCAATTTATGGATAAATAGGTTGTCTCTGTTCCAAAACAGTGATGAATAGCTATTTCTATAATATATTGACCTATCTCTTTGTTACACACACACACACACACACACACACACACATATACATATGTATGCACACATGTATAGAGAGAGCAGGAGTCATATATTTTGATCATTTTTATAAATACAGCTATTTGAATATAGTGAAATATAACCAATATTATTGCTTTCTCGTATATTCCTCAGAGAGGAAGGATTCAGTCTTTCGTGCTTAGCTATAGTGTAATATCTGAAAGTTTTACCTTGGTACTATTTGTAGGATGAATGAAATTTTCTGTTTAATTTTCCAGAGTTTCTTTTGGTTTGGTCAAATGTTATTGTATGCATTGAAATTATCATGTAAGGTTTCCCTCTATTGTTTTAGTGATATCTTCTAATTATCTTTTAATGTTAATATTTCCTTAATTTCTAGCATAAATCTAACATTGTTATACCAAAATCCATTAAATACATATATTAATAGATTAGAATTATTAATATAAGTGGGAATATTTTTCAAATTTTTTTCAAGAAGAGCATTGGTTTATGCTTTTATTATGGTGACTTTGACTTTCATAGTGACACAAAATACCAATCTACAAACTAATAATTTCTTAAATTTTCATATAATTTCTTCTTTAAATGATTTCTATAATTCATCAGTAAGAACACAGTGCTAGATCCTATTTCTAGTTTGTTTGTTTGTTTGTTTTAGGTCCTGGGTCTCTGTGCTATCTGGTGTCTGGTTCTTGGTCCTCTAGCTGGCCTCTAGCTAGTCTTCTGTGGTAGGGTCTCAATCTGGACTAGTTATTGTTTGGCCACTTTCATAATTTCTGCACTGCCTTTAGCTAAGCACATCTTGAAGGCAGAGCAAATTGTAGGTGGAAGGTTTTTGTGGCTCAGTTGTCCAAATCCCCCCACTGTAATTCTTGTCTGGTTACAGGAGATGACCTGTCCAAGCTCCACAATCCCCTTTGCTAGGTATCTTAGCCAGGGTCACCTTGGCAGAGTCCTGGGAGTTTACAATGTGCTAGATTTCATCCCTTGAGTTGCTCCTCTGTTCCAGTTGTCTCTTCTAGAACTCTCCCTATACCCTCCATGATTCATCCTGTTTCCATCCTGACCTGCCCCCAGTCACTACCATGATATCTATTTTTTTTCTTTTTGTTAATTATTTTTATTTTTATTTTTTATATTAATCACAGGTTATTTACTTTGTATACCAGCCATAGCCCCCTCCATCATTTCCTCCCAAACTCACCCTCCCTCCCTCACCTCCTTCCTGCCCCTTTCCAAGTCCACTGATTGGGGAGGTTCTCCTCCCCTTCCATCTGACCCTAGCTTATCAGATATTTTCAGGACTGTGTGCAATGTCCTCCTCTGTGGCCTTGAAAGGCTGCTCCTCCTTCAGAGTAGGGGGGAGGTCAAAGAGCCAGTCATTGAGTTCATGTCAGAAATAGTTCCTGTTCCTCTTACTAGGGTACCCACGTGGATACTGAGCTACCATGGGCTACATCCAAGCAGGGGTCCTAGGTTATATCCATGCATGGTCCCTTGGAAACAGTCTCAGAAAAGACCCCTGTGCCGAGATATATTTGGTCCTTGTAGAGTTCCTGTCCTCTCCAGGTCATACTAACTCCCACTTTTTTCATATGATTCCCTGCACTCTGCTGGAGTTTTGGTTATGAGTCTCAGCACCTGCTTTGATACACTGTTAGGTAGAGTCTTTCAGAGGCCCTCTACAGTGGGCTCTCCTGTTTCTTGTTTTCTCCTACTTCCAATGTCCATCCTATTTGTCTTTCTAAGTGAGGATTGATCATCTTTCTTTCCCAGTGAGATTCATGCTTCCCCCTTGAGCCTTTCTTCTTCCTTAGCTTCTCTGTGTCTGTGGATTGTAGCATGTTTATTCTTTACCTGAGAGCTAACATCCACATCTATTTCTGGGTTTCCACACTAAGAATGTTTTTTTTTTTTCTAGTTCCACTAATTTGCCTGAATATTGTATTTGAAGTTACATCTTAAAATAATCCCATTGTGTAAATGTACCACATTTTCTTTATCTATTCTCTGGTTGAGGGAAGGCTAGATTGTTTTTGACTTACAGAATAAAGCTTCTGTGAACATAGTTGAGCAGGTGTCCTTGTGGCAGGAGGTGACATCCTTTGGGTGTACCTTGAAGGTAGATTGTCGTGAAGGAGTGTGTCTTGTGGGTAGACTGATTCCAAATTTTCTGAGAAACTGCCATATTGATTTTCAAAGTGGCTGTACAAATTTGCACTTCTACCAGCAAGGGAGGCATGTTCCCCTTCCTCCACAACCTTGCCAGCTAATGATGTCACTTGGGTTTTTTGATCTTAGCCATTCTAATGTGTCTAAAATGTATTCTTAGATCCATTTTAATTTACATTTCCCTGATAGCTAAGGATGTTGACTATTTTTCGATATTTTTTTTTAAATGCAGTTATTTATTTACTTTACATCTGGCTTGCAGCTTCCCATCCCTCTTTTCCTTCCAGTAACTCCTTCCCATCCCCCCACCCTCTCCTCCCATTCTCTTTAGAAAAGGAGAGGCATCCTGCGACTATCAATCAGCCTTACTGCATACTAAGCTACAGTAAAACTAGATGCATCTTCTCCTATTAAGCTAGAAGGGGCAACCCAGTTAGGGGAAAGGGATCCAAAGGTAGGCGATGGACTCAGAAAAGGCCCCTGCTTCCACATAAAGACCCACCTACATAACTGTTACATATGTGCAGGAAGTCTAGGTCCCTCCCATGCATTCTCTCGGGTTGGCAATTCAGTCTCTGTTAGCCACTGTGGATTTAGATTAGTTGATTCTATGTGTTTTCTTGTGGTATGCTTGACTCCTCTGGCTGCTTCAATCCTTTCTTCATCTCTTCCACAGGATTCTCCAAGCTCTTACTAGTGTTTGGCTAATGTGGATCTCTGCATCTGTTTTCATCAGTTGCTGTGTGAAGCCTCTTTGATGACAGTTATGCTAGGGTCCTGTCTACAAGTATAGCAGAGTATCATTAATAATGTCAGGAGCAGTTGGCAATGTTCTCAAGTGGTGCCAGTCATTGGATGGCCCTTCCTTCATTTTCTGCTCCATAGTTAACCTCCACACCTCTTGTAGACAGGGCAAATTGTTGTCTAATATTTTGTGGTTGGGTTGGTTCCTCCATCCCTCAGTTGGTAGTCTTGCCTCCTTACAAGAGGTGGCCCGCTCTGGCTCCATATTCCCTATTGTTAGGAGGCTTGGCTAAGGTCACCTTCATAGATTTCTGGGAGCTTCCATTCTCCTAGATTTAAGCTCATCCTGGAGATGCTTCATTCCCATTCCAGTTGTCTCTCCAAGTACTTTCTCCCACAGACCTTCCTGACCCTGATCCCTTGTTTCTTATTCACACCTCCTTCTCAACCCAGTCCTCTCCATTTGTCAACCCCAGAACATTTTTAAAGTGCTTCTGAGCTATTTGAGATTCTTCTAGTGAGAATTTTCTGTTTACATCTAAACCCTACTTTTTAATTGGATTATTGGATTTGCTGATGTCTAGTTTCTTGAGTTCTTTATATAGATATTTGATTATCCTTTTGTATAATGTGAAATTGATTAAAATCTTTTTGCATTCTGTACGCTATTGTTTTGTGCTATTGACAGTATCTTTTGCTGTACAGAAGCTTTTCAGTTTTGTGAGGTCACAAATTATTACATTTGATATTTTTCAATAATATTTTAATATTAGAAAAACTAGTATTTCGAGTGAAGTGTGGAAATCTTTTTATTTTCTTCTTTTAAATTCAATTTACAGCCTGATTGCAGCCCTCCTCCCTCCTCTCCTCACAGTCTCATCCTCAGAGAAAAGGGCTCCCCCATGGGTACCAACCCAGCCTGGTACATCAAGTCACAGCAGGACTAGGCACATCCTCTCCCACTAAGGCCAGACAAGGCAACCAGCTATGTAAAAGGGATCCACAGGAAGGAATCAGAGTGAAAGATACCCCCCCCACACTAATTATTAGGGGACCCACAAGAACAAGCTGATCATGTACTACATATGTATAGAGGGCCTAGATCCATCCCATGCATACTCTTTGGTTGTTGATTCAGTCTCTATGAGCCCCCAAGCACTCAGATTAATTTACTCTGTAAATTTTCTTGTGGTGAACTTAACCCCTCTGTCTCCCTCAGTCCTTCTAACTCTTTCACAAGATTCCCTGAGCTTTTCCTATTGTTTGGCTACGAGTCTCAGCATCTGTTTCCATCAGCTGCTGAATGAAGTCTCTCAGAAGACAGTTATGCTAGGCCTCTGTCTGCAAGCATAGCAGAGTATCATTAATTGTATCAGGGTTGGCTCTCTCCCATGGAGTAGGTCTCAAGGGCCAGTCATTAGTTAGCCATTCCCTTGATCTCTGTTCCATCTTTATACTTGCTCTACTTGTAGGCAAGACAAATTTTGGATTGAAGGTTTTGTGGGTGGGTTGGTGTCTCCCTAGCCCCAATGGCAGTCCCACTTGGCTAAAGGAGGCGACCTTCCTCTTCAGGCCTGGTATCCCCTGATGGTAGAAGTCTCAGATAGGGTCAGGTCCAAAGATTCCCTTTCCCAGATATGCCATTTCCTACCAATTTTAGTTCTCTCTCCTAGAACCCCCATCTCCTGATTACCACCCCTCTCATGCCCAATTTCTTCCCTCCGTCTACTTCAGATGTCTATTTTATTTTCCCTTCTCAGTGAGACTCAAAACACTTGGGCCTTCTTTTTAACTTAGATTCTTTGAGTCTGTGGATTGTAGCATGGCTATCCTGTACTTTATGGCTAATATCCTCTTAAAAGTGAATACATACCATCTGTGTCTTTCTCAGTCTGAATTATCTCACTCAGGATAATATTTTGTACAAATTTGGATATATTCTAGTTGTTCTCAATGTCATTAACTTTTAACATTACTTTAAGAAATTGAAGAAGATCTCAGAAGATGGAAAGATCTCCT
>NW_026594418.1:3229114-3249500 GCF_907164565.1 Psammomys obesus
GATTGCTGAGTAGTATTCCATTGTGTAAAAATACCACAATTTCTGTACCCATTCCTCCGTTGATGGACATCTGGGTTGTTTCCAGGTTCTGGCTATTACAAATAAAGCTGCTATAAACATGGTTGAGCAAATATCCCTTTTGTGTACCTGAGCAAACTTTGGGCATATACCTAGCAGTGGTATAGCTGGGTCTTGAGGAAGCACTATTCCTAATTGTCTTAGAAAGCGCCAGATAGATTTCCAGAGTGGTTGTACCCCCTGGTTAGTCTTAAACTGGAGGGCTGATGTGCCCTGCCAGCTCAGTGCTGCTCTGCTGCCAGGTTAGAAAGTCCCGCTGTAACTGGAGACTGGGTTGCTAGTCCAGATGCTTTCTGGGAAGTCCTGGGGTCTCTTCACTGTGCTCTCCAAGCTTTGGAGGCCCAGCGCCGGGTGTGTCTAGCTTGTATGGCGTTTCTGCCTGGTTTTGGTGATTATATAGAGTATTCTATGTCACTGTGAGATTGGGCGGGCCGTACTGTCAGTGATGGCGCTCCTGCGGAGCTAGTATGGTGTCTAGCAGACTGGCGCCCTGGGCGGATGGTGCATCTGCCATGCGAATCTGGGGCTCCGAGAGACAGGTACTACTGGCCTTTGCAGATAAAGGGCTTGGGGCTCTGCCTCAGTGGCTGCAGGCCCCAGGCAGTTAGGTCTGGCTGAGAAAGGCGAGTCTGCTGTGCCAAGGAGGAGGGAGGTCTGGGGGAGGGGAGTGCCGAGAGATCAAAGGATCGTTTCTCACCTTCCCCAAACAAGTCCCTGGGTGATCTGAGACCAAGGGTTTCACCTCCTGTGATGTTCCCTGTTGTTTAGAAAGTCTCTCCGTTGTTTCCCTGGCTTCAGAAGTTTTTCCACTCATCAACTCAGAACTTTATCTCTTCCACAGCTGGGAAACTGTGTGTGCTAGTCGCCATCTTGGCTCCGCCCCCCGGAGTACTGTAAATTATTATTAAGAATATTAAAATACACAAATCATAGAGCATGGAATTTCATTTCATTGCCAATAACATACTGTAGAAAATTGGTTTAACAAGGTTTTTGATGAAATAAAACTTGTCCTGAGAAAAAAGTGGAAATTGATCAATGATTTTCAAGATTGTATCATGTCCAAACAAAGTAATGCTCAATGTATGAATGATTTTTTTGAATGGGTAAAGCTATGGTATGAAATAATGTGAGCTAAGTTATATGCTAAGTATGTGTATTGGAGATCTCTTAAAATTATATTTCATCCTTTTGAAAGATTTACTAGTGTGAGGCCAGGAAGAATCACTGACCCACATCAGTCAAGAGTGGACTAGAGGAAACAGAAGATGATGAAGGCCAGATGTGAAGGTCAGTACTATCTTTAGTTTTGATAATCAAAGCAATAATTTGCCACAAATTTTGAAACAGATCATGACTCTTATGTGTAGGGATGATACTCTAAAATTTTTCTGGATTATGTTTCATTTTGTTTTCTCTTTTACTTAATTTGTGAAATAAATACCATTCTGAATTTTGGTATAATACTTGTAAGAACACATGATAAAAGAAACTCACTGAGGGAAAATAGCTTGTTATAGACAATAGGCAATTTCATTATTTAATTTACTGAATGCATAACAGTTTCTGTTTCCAACATATAGTATTAAGGATCTTTTCTACTTTTAAATAAGTACTTCAATAACTTATTTAAAATATTAAACCAAGAAAATTCATTTGCTTCCTGTGCAAAATCAGCACAATTCTTGATTTAAAGATGTACTTTAAATATTTTAGCAGAAATTCTATAAATCTCAGCAGAAACATTTAAAGGAAACATAAGAGCATTTCAGTTAAATCAAGCTAAAAATATTCATTCTCCGTAAAGCAATACTTATGAGTTATTTCATCCCTTTCTCCATATAATAACCTTTAGAAAACCATGACAATCTATTTCTCTGGTGATTTTAATTCCTGGAGTCAATCTGGCCTCATTAGTTTAGCTATAATGTAAGTATTTGCATATTGCCATCTCTCTCACAAACCCTGAGAAGTAAAGGTAGAATCGAAGCATGCATTCTCCACTATCATGCTAGTAAGATAGTTCTGTGCTTTGAAAATTCTTTTTATGCAGAATGTAGATAAAGCAAGCAATGTCAACCACATTTTTAAATAAGCCCTAGATTTCTGAGTTAAAAATGTTAATAATAAGTAGAAAAGTCTTTCGGGTATTTACAGGTAATAATCAAACAAACAAACAAAAAAAAAGGGTAGCGGTTGGTATTATATCATTTACAAGTATGTGAGAACATGAATAAATAAATGTATTTCAAATCAATATCCCTATTTCTGGAATTTCTACTAGCCAAGCAGAGAGAGATCACGAACAACAAAGGCTTAGGTATATACTTAATGTTTATTTGCTACTGCAAATTCTTAAAATAGCCTATTGCATGTACACATAACCATGGCTGATTATTATTGTTGTTTTTTCAGGACATGTTCTGGTTAGATAGCTGGTTAGAAAGCCCAGGCTTTTATCAACATAGTGATCTGTCTGTTTCAACCTGTTCTCTGATAATTTACTAGGAATACAGGACTGTAACTCTAGGCCATTTCATCACAAATAATGGTGAATGATATTTTTATGTTCATAAAAAAATAAAGGCAAAGTGTATCAATAGAAATATAACTAGGTCTCTGGTCTCCATCTTTAGGCCCACCGTTCTACTGACCTTCCTGAAGAGTCCTTTCAGGCCTCAAGAAAAACCACATAAGACACTTCTTTATTTTTATTTTTATTTTTATTTTTAGTTACATTTTGTTAACTCTGTGTCCCAGCTGTATCCCGCTCCCTCATTCCCTCCCCAACCCCACACTCCCTCCCTGGTCTCCTCCCTGCCCCTTTCCAAGTCCCCTGATAGGGGAGGACCTCCTCCCCTTTCATCTGACCCTGTTTTATCAGGTATCTTCAGGGCTGGCTGCAAAGTCTTCCTCTGTGGCCTAACAGACTGCTCCTCCCCTGGGGGGGGGGGTGTCAAACAGCTCAACCAAGGACCATCTATGGATATAACCTAGAACTTCTGCTCGGACGTGGCCTGTGGTAGCTCAGTAACCAAGTAGTTTTCCAAAGTAAGGGGAACACGGACTATTTCTAACAGGATCTCAAAGACACTTCTTTTAGGGTCCCCAATCCCTTGCTTTAAGAGTCTCCCTGGGGCCATATCCACCAGTAGTGAGCTGAACTCTATACCTCAAACTCTATTTTCTGGCCACTGTTCTAACTGCATTCCTGAGAATGCCAGCCAGATCCCAAAAACATCCAGTTTAGACCCCTCTCTGCCAATCCCCTGATTCCTTGTCCCTCTGAGACTTTCCCAGCAGAGGTGAGCATCTTCCCGTTCCCTGAGCTCCATTGTCAGGACCATAACACTGCCTACCTTTCTAAGGAGTCGTGCCAACATCAGAAATATACTGCCAACTTCAGGGACAACCAGATAGCTAAAGGATAGCATAAGAACACCATAAAATAGGCAGAAAAATAAGACACTACCAGAGCTCAGCTCAAGCTCTAGATATCGTAACACAACCAAAACACAAGAAGATAACTTTAAATCTCATCTTATTAGGATGGCAGAGGCCTTTAAAGAGGAAATGAATAAATCCCTTAAAGAGATACAGAAAATACAATACAACCAAACAGGTGAAGTAAATGAATACAACTGTTCAACACCTGAAAATGAAAACAGACACAATAAAGAAAACACAAATGAGCCAGGCATGGTTGTGCATGCCTATCATCCTATTAGGGATGCCTATTAGGGAGGCAGAGGAAGGCAGATCTCTGTGAGTTCATGGCCAACCTGGTCTACAAAGTGAGTTCAGGACAGCCAAACAGAGACAGAGAGACCTCGTCTTGAAAAACCAAAAGAGAAAACTGCGGGAATCCTGGAAATGTAAAATCTAGGAAAGAGAACAGAAATTACAGAGGCAAGCATCAACATCAAATTACAAGAGATGGAAGAGAGAATCTCTAGGAGAGAGATATGAAATAAGAAATTTACATATATGTCAAAGAAAATGTTAAACATGAAAAGTTCTAGAAAGAAAACGTTCAAGAAATATGGAACATTATAAAGTGAAAAAAAAAACCTGACAATAATAGTATAGAAGGGGATGATTCCAAGCTCCAAGGCTCAGAAAATATTTTCAACAAAATCATAGAAAAAAAATTTCCCAACCTAAAAAAAGAGATGCCTATAAACATACTAGAAGCTTACAGAATTCCACATGAATTGGACATGAAAAGAAAATCCTCCTGCCACATAATAATCAATACAATAAATGTACAGAATGAAGAAAGAATATTAAAAGCTGCAAGGGAAAAAGACTAAATACCATATAAAGACAGACTTTCAGATTTACACTGGACTTCTAAGCAGAGATTCTAAAAGACAGAAGGTCCTGAAAAGTTACCTTGCAGACTCTAAGAGACCACAGATTCCAGCCCAAACTATTGTACCCATCTAAACTTTAAATTGCCATAAAGGAAGAAAACAAGATACTCCATGACAAAACCAAATTTAAACAATATCCATGCATAAAATCAGCCTTCCAGAAGATACTAGAAGGAAAACTCCAACTCAATAAGGTTAACAACACCAAGGAAAACACAGAAAATAAATAACTCCACATCAGAAGAGAAACGCACATATGCACACACACATACATGCACACATGCTTGACCGCCCCCCCAATCCACCACCACCAACATCAAAATAACAGGAGTTAACAGTCATTGGTCATTAATATCTCTCAATACCAGTGGACTCAATTCACTGATAAAAGGACATATGCTAACAGAATGGATGTGAAAACAGGATCCATCATTCTGCTGCATAAAAGAAATATACTTCAGCATCAAAGATAGACATTACCTCAGAACAAAGGGCTAAAAAAGAGTTTTTCCAAGCAAATAGACCCAATAAGTGAACTAGAGTAGCCATTCTAATATATAATATAATAAGCTTTGAACCAAAATTAATTAAAATAGGTGGGAAAAAACACTTCATATTCATCAAAGGAAAAATACACCAAGATGACATTTCAATTTTGAACATCTATTCCCAAAATTCAAGGGCATCTACATTCATAAAAGAATCATTACTAAAGCTTAAATCATACATTGAACCTCACACATTGAACCTCACACATTAATAATGAGAGACTTTAACAATCCACTCTCACCAATGGACATGTCATCGAGACATAAACTAAACACCGAAATAATGAAACTAACAATTGTTATGAATCAAAAAGGACTTAACATTTCTATAGAAAATTTCACCCAAACACAAAAGAATACACCTTCTTCTCAACACCTTGCAGAACCTTCAAAACGGACAAAGCAAACCTCAACGGACACAAGAAATTGAAATAACACTATGTATATTATCAGATCACCATGGATTACAGCTGGACTCAACAACAAGAGAAAAACAGAAAGCCTACAAACTCACGGACACTAAACAAGTTAATACTCACTGACCAACGGATCAGGGAAGAAATGAAAGAAATTAAAGACTTTCTAGAATTCTGTAAAAATAAATGCACAATATAATCTAAATTCTGGGACACAGTGACAGCAGTGCTAAGAGGACAGTTCATAGCACTAAGTGCCTTCATAAAAAATTGGAGAGATCTCAAACTACCAATTTAAAGGCACACCTGAAAGCTCTAGGATAAAAAGAAAACAAAACACACAAAAGTGGAATAATATGATAGGAAATAATCAAACTCAGGGTTGAAATCAATAAATTAAAAACCAAAAGAACAACAAAACAAAAACAAAAAAAAAAAAAAAAGAACAATACTAAGAATCAAGAAAACCAAGATCTGGTTCTTTGTGAAAACCAACAAGATAGATGAACCTTTAGACAAACTATCTAAAGGTAGAGATACAATATTCAAAATAACAATGTCAAAAATTTAAAGGAGGCATAACAAACACCCAGAATATCCAAAAAATCATTAAGTCTTACTTCAAATGCCGTATACTCCACAAAATTGGAAAATCTAAATAAAAATAGATGGTTTTCCTGATAAATTCCACTTACCAAAGTTGAATCAAGATCAAGTAACAATTTAAATAGTCTTATAACTTCTAAGAAAAAAGAAGCAATGATTAAAAGTCTCTGAACCAGTTACAGATAGTTTCAGTGCAGAATTCTACTGGACTTTCAGCAAAGAACTGCTACCAATACTCCTCAATCTACTTCACTAAATAGAAGCAGAAGGAACATTGCCAAACTCATTATATGAGGCCATAGTCACCTTGATACCTAAACCACACAAAAACCCAATAAAGAGATTTTTTTCAGACAAATTTCTCTTATGAACATTGATGCAAAAATAATAAACTACATGAAAACTGAACATATCCAAGTACATATCAAAGACATCATCCATCATGGTCAAGTAGGCTTCATCCCAGGCATGCAGGGCTGGTTAAATATACTATAATCCATCAATGTAATCTAGCATAAAAACAAACTGAAAGAAAATAACATATGATCATTTCAGCAGATGCTGAAGAAGCCTTTGACAAAATCCAACTCCCCTTCATGTTAAAGTCTTGGAGAGATCAGCAATACTATGTGAATACCAAAACACAATACAGGTAATATACAGCAAGTTGATAGCCAACATCAAATTCAATGGAGAGAAACACAGCAATTCCTGTAAGATCATGTACAAGACAAGGCTTCCCACTCAATATCTCTTTAACATGGAGCTGGAAATCCTAGCTAGAGCATAAGACAACTGAAGGAGACCAGGGGGATACAAATTGGAAAGGAATAAGTCAAAGTATTGTTATTTGCAGATGATATGATAGAATACATAAGTGACACCCAAATTCTACCAGAGAACTCCTACAGCTGATAAACACCTTCAGCAATGTGGATGGATATAAAATTAACTAAAAAAATCAGTTGCCCTTTTTCATATAAATGATAAATGAGTCAAGAAAGAAATCAGGGAAATAGCTGTCACAATAGCCACAAATAATAAAATGTAACTTGGTGTAACTCTGACCAAGCCAGTTAAAGACCTGTATGACAATAACTTCAAGATTCTGAAGAAATAAATTAAAGATGATATCAGAAGATAGAAATATCTCCCATGCTCATTGATTGGCAGGATTAACACAGTAAAAATGGCCATCTCACCAAAAGCAACCTCCAGATTCAATGCAATTCCCATAAAGATTCCAATACAATTCTTTCTAGACCTGGAAAAAAACAATCCTTAACTCCATGTAGGAAAACAGAAAACCTAGAATAGCTGAAACAATTCTCTACAATAAAAGAAATTCTGGAGTTATCTGTACTACAGAGCAATAGCAATAAAATCTTCATGTTATTGGTATAAAAAGAGAGAGGTTTGCAACAAATTGAAGGCCCAGAAGTAAACCCACATACCTATGATAAAACCCACATACTTATGATATAAAGTAAATAAATCATATATATATATATATATATATATATATATATATATATATATATATATATATATGTATTCTTCTCTTCAACCACTACCTCTGTCTATTCTATTTCCCTTTCTAAGTGAGATTCATGCATCCTCCCTTGGATCCTTCTTGCTACTTATCTTCTTTGGGTCTGTGCCTTGTAGTCTGTTTATCCTGCACTATATGGCTAAAATCCACTCTGAAGTGAGTATATACCATGTGTGTCATTCCGGGTCTTGGGTACCTCACCCAGGATGACCTTTCCACCTCCATCCATTTGCCTGCAAATTTCATGACGAGCAGTATTCCATTTTTGCCACATTTTTTTAAAATTCATTCTTTGGTTCAGGGACATCTAGGTTGTTTCCAGCTTCTGGCTATTACAAATACAGCTGCTATAAAAATAGCTGAGCATGTCCTGTTGTACGGTGGTGCATCTGCTGAAGAAAGGTAACAAGGTATGAGAGGGGGTACAAAGAAATATGATGGTGGAGATTAGACCTGGTAGAGTAAGAGAGAGGACAGTAGGCCTGTAGAGAAAAAAGATCTGAGGATGGGGGTATTTCTGTGATAATCCAGAGTCAGGGTTGGCTCGAGGGAGGATATAAGGGGGAGTGAAGAATAGAATCTTAGCAGAGGCCATAGAGCCTGAAGAGGATCAGAGAAGTCCTCTAACTAGACACGTCTCTTAGCAGAGGAAGGGAAACATCAACTCACCTGCACAATCTTCAACCCCAAATTGACCCCGCCTACAAGATGTGCAGGAATAAATATAGAGCAAATAGAACAGAGATTGAGGAAGTATCCAACCAATGCCTGGTTCAACCAAAAATCTACCCTATCAGCGAATGCTAACCCCTGACATTATGAATGATACTCTGCTAAGCTTGAAGACAGGAGCCTGTCAGAGTTGTCCTCTGAGAGGCTCTTTCCAGCAATCCCTCAAAACAGATGCAGGAACTCACAGCCAAACATTGGTATATGTGTAGGTAGTCTTGTGGAAAAGTGGGAGGAAAGAGAAAAGGATGTGTAGGTGATGATAGGAGCTGTACAAGAAGACCAGCAGAGCCAACTAACCTAAGTCCATTGGGGCTTGCTGAGACTGAAGCGTCAACCAAGGACTAAACTGGACCTAGGGTCCCTCCAAAGATGTAGGCGATGGGCAGGTTATGCTGCATGTGGATCCTAGAGTAGGGGAAACAAGGACTACATCTGACAAGGACTCTCTTGTCAGCCTTTTGGTCACTTCTTCCTGGTGTGATTGCCTCGCCAGGGAAGAGGACACATTCAGTCCTCATGTGACTTTATGAGCTGAGGGGAAGGGAAATGAGGAGGCTCCCCTTTCCTGAGGAATAGTACAGGGAGAGGGGGAGGGAGAGAGGGTGGGAATGGGAGTCTAGGAAGGATGCGGTTACAATCAGGATGTAAAGTAAGCAAAAATATGCAAGACAGTAGGAGCAAGCAAACAAGGGAACAAGCAAAAACTAAATGCAACATGACTTTTGAAATGACCAAACTTCATAAAAGGAGGATAGATAAGTGATTGTCAGCATCTAAAGGCACAAAAGGGAAAGAGAGTATGGGGCCAACTGTGGGAAGGAATTAGTGTAAGCAACACGTGGGGTCCGTGGGTGTTAAACTGTTCTGGATCCTCACTGGTAATGAACAGTGGAACCATCATAGAACTGTACAGACCTTAGTTAATGCATTTAACACACAGCCATCTGATTATCAGGAATGTGTCCACATCAACATTCTTGTTGGAATATTATTAATTTTTCAAAATGTTAACATGGAACATTGAGCATAGACTAAAAGGAAACTCTGCAATACTCACAACTGTATCAAATTTATAGTAATCTGAATAAAATTTTCAATTAAAAGTTCTTAAAATATGCTGAAACTATCAAATAACATGCACTGTTTTCAATCTGTCAGTATGATGAAACAACTGAAAAATATTAGGAAACATGATTTGTACTTCATCAGAATGAACATGAAGTATCCATATATATATATCTATTATACATACATGCACATGTGTATAAATATATACATTGTCTATCAAAAATATATTAAACAAACTTTGCTCTATATTAAATGGTCTGCAATATGCACCGTAGGAAGCAGCCCACCATCGTGATTCTTGTTCTTCTGTAAAATCAATGGTAGGGCACCCTTGACTCGCACCCCAACACTAGAGCCACAGTCACACACAAGAAGCAGCACCAGCAAGCAGCTCCCCTGTGGGTTAGTTTGCAGATTACCCAGTTAGGCCCAACTGGGAATGTCTACACAATAAGTCATACACAGAGGTTCAGGCACGCTTCCGCCTATTTTTTTAAAACTGTTTATGTCCAGTGTCAAAATATACTAACAACAATGAGTGTCAAAACTAATAAGTCCAATAAACTGAGCCAGAAAGAATCAGTGAGGTCAGCCCTACTTAACCTAAGACAACCCTAATATTCATAAGCTTGAGTTATACAAACAGGATGGAAAACTGTATGTAAAATGGGGCCCTATAGTAAGAAAATAAACTACTTTTTCTTAACAGTTATTTATTGTTGGAAGGGACATGTGGGAAGCTGTATAAAACAAAAAAAAAGAATAGTGACTAAAAATTAAAAGTGGCAAAATCATATGATCAAGGCTGATACAGTGATTGAAAGAAGCACAGAGGCATAAATAGTGTCAGGCATACTCAGAGGGTTGTGTTGACAATAGCTATCATGCATGTGCCTTTTAATAGCCTGCTTGTACTCTCCGTTTTCTATATGTATTAACTTCTTCTAGTTCTCCTGTAGAAAGAGGTAACAGTCCTTACATTATTACACAGAGTACAGCTTCAATAAATTTGATGTATAGCCAACATCAAACTTTTGTTGAGAGTCCTTAATATGGAAGATATTAAACTACACAGTCATAATTGCTTAGTCTTTATTTTTGATCTATGAATGGTTGTTGTCAGTTTGAAGAGGGTACCAAAAATGAAGATATAGTTCTCTCTCTCTCATACAGACACATGCACACACACACACACACACACACACACACACACACACATATGTATATATACTACTCAATTAATATTAGCTCAGAAAATAATAGTGATACAAACATTACCAGTTACTGAAACCCTATTACAACACCTGTGTTAAATTTCCTAACAGTTCTGTTGCTGCTGAGACAATTCACTTCTGATAATTCATAGAACACTTTATAGAGCATAAAGGGATGTGTGTGTGTGTGTGTGTCTGTGTGTGTGTGTCTGTGTGTGTGTGTGTGCGCGCATGTGTGTGAGCATGCTACATCATTAGATTGTCACTCTGTGTGCTTTCTGCCATCAGAATAAAGAAATCTTTAAAAATTAATCAATAAAGTTTATTCTCGGTAATTCAAGTGGAAATTGCCATATCAGAAACTCCTGAAGTCTGCAAAGAGACTGCATACACAAAGGGCACAGAGGTTTTGTCACAGGAAATTGAATTAATTTGGAGTACTGCCATCATATAATCATTTACAATTATCTACAACTAAATAAAGTCATTATTATTTCTGGTGTGTATTTGTTTCTTTGAATTGTGTGATTTCCTGAATTTTATTCCGTCTTAACACACATTCTGTAAAGGGATATAGATTACCAATTGATCTATTTGGCAGCTACTAGGGTAACCTTTTGGGTAACCATTTATTTAAACTACAACTTTTCAACCTGTTACCATTTTACAAAAGTAGACATAGATAATATGTAGGTAAGAATGACTTTGTGACAATAACACTTTGTTTGTAAAATGTACAGCAAACTGGACTGTGTCTATGGAGTAAAAATTGCCAAATCAAGACAATTCTTTCAACTGTCAAACTTATAACATTTACTTATAATTAGCTCTGAATTAATTTAACAATGCCTAAATTATTGGCTCATAGGAGAATATAAAATTTTTTATTATTATTTTATTATTTTTTTCTTTTTAGTTACATTTTGTTAACTCTGTGTCCCAGCTGTATCCCGCTCCCTCATTCCCTCCCCAACCCCACACTCCCTCCCTGGTCTCCTCCCTGCCCCTTTCCAAGTCCACTGATAGGGGAGGACCTCCTCCCCTTTCATCTGACCCTGTTTTATCAGGTATCTTCAGGGCTGGCTGCAAAGTCCTCCTCTGTGGCCTAACAGACTGCTCCTCCCCTGGGGGGGGGGGGGTGTCAAACAGCCTGCCCTTAAAATGCAGAGGCAATGACTGAAATACCATGTAAACATGAATTTTATTTGTAATTCTTTTGAATTCTGTAAGAATTAGAATCATATGTTTTTCTGAAGGCTTTCTTTCTTCCCGGTCCATATAGTATTTAGTTTAAAAGATAAATGTTTGATTCTTTGCACAGGTCAAAATATATTTTTAAATCATACAGCTGTTTGCTGTGTGTATATACTGTTCTCAGCTTTGTGAATGAATCACAGTTCAACGAAATAATTTTAAGATGGAACCAAAAAATTCTGAATCTACACTATACGTAAAATTTTCAAGTGTAGTATTATTGACTAAGACTTAACTTCAGTTCAGATATGACATATCCATGGCCATATGCAATTACAGGCTGACACTGTTAGATAAAATGTCACAGGCTTGACTATATCACACATTATATTAATTAAAATAATGGCAAAATATTTTGATCTTCATGAAATTTTTGTTAATTCAATACCTGAATAAGTTATTTTGTGAACAATTTACACTGCAATTTTATTCCTAGATTCAAATCATATGAATATTTCACTTATGTATGTGTGCCTGCTTGGACATATGGATGGGAGCTTCTTATTTTTTCTTGGAAAAAAATGATATTTTTACTGAATTTATGAAGTCAACTTTTATTGTGTCCCAATCCATTCTTTGTTTTTAACATCATCTAATCATTTCATCTAGTTTGTATTTCCCAAGTAGGGCATTTAAGAATTATAAACAGTAAAAAAAATTAATGTTAGAAATAGTTTGCTCTCATTTTATTTAATTACTGTGTGGTAAACTAATAATTGAGTCACATCTTTTTCTTTTTAATGAGATTTAGGGAATATGGCCTGAAAGCTAAATGTCATTGTAATAGTTCTGTTTTTAGAACATAGAGTATACTCATCTTTCATATTAATATTGAGTGTTCCTTATTGATTCACTTCATACAATTACTGAGGTCACCTTTTTGGCCAGGCACAATTTCTAATTCTATTCTTATGGGATAACAAGGTAAAGTCAGAAAAAGAAAACTTCACAGGATAAAATGAAAAGTAAAAAGGCAACATTAAATTGGCAAACAATGTCAGAGTTTTCTTGATGAAAGCTGCTAGATTTTTCTGACACAGTCAATATACTCATTGGAAAGGAGGGGAACTGGAAAACGGAGAAAGGCAGCAACTGAAAGAGCAGAAGAAGCCAGATGAAAGCATGAATTTCTAGTCTTCCTGTAAGAGAAAAACAGGCTCTGACGAAAACTTGGTAAGGAAAGTTACAGTTAGACCTGTGGAACAATCCAACTTGAGACCCATCCCATGAAAGAAAGCCAACCTCTGATACTATTAATGATATTCTCTATACTTTTAGACAGGAGCCTAACAAAGATGTCCTTTGAGAGGCTTCACCCAGCAGAGGATGGAAACAGATACAGAGATCCACAGCCAAAAATTAGGCAGAACTCAAGGAAGCTTGTGGAAGGGAGGAGGATTGAGCAAGCAAGAGAGGTCAAGGATACCTCAGGAAAACCTACAGAATCAAATAAGCTGGGCCCGGAGGGGCTCACAGAGACTGAACCACCAACCAAAAAGCCTGCGTGAGATGGATCTAGGCTTCCTTCATATATGTAACAGTTGTGCCGCTTGGTCTTCATGCGGGCCCCCTATCAGCTGGAGTAGAGGCTGTCTCTGACTCTTTTGCCTGCCTTTCTATTGCATTCACCTTACTGGGCTGCTACTGAGGTGTCTAGCCTCAGTAGGAGAAGAGGTGCCTAGTCTTACTGCCACATGATAAGCTAAGGTGGGGTTGGTATCCATGGGAGACCTCCCTTCTTTGAAGAGAAAAGGATGGACAAAGGAGAAGGGGAAGTGTGAGAGAGGGAGTGGGAGGAGAGGAAGAAGGGGAAGATGATTGGCCTGCTTGTTGATCACCTCCCCCTGAGGGGGGAGCAGCCTTACCAGGCCACAGTAGAGGACAATGCAGCCACTTTTGATGAGAACTGATAGACTAAGATCAGAAAGGAGAGAACCTCCTCTATCAGTGGACTTGGGGAGTGGAATGCATGCAGAAAGGGGAGGGAGGGTGGGATCGGGAGGGGAAGAGGGAGGGGCTTATGGGGGGATACAATAGAATAAAGTGTAATTAATAAAAAAAAATTTAAAAAAAAGAAAATGAAAAAAAAGAGATTGGGATATAAATTAATTAATGGTAAAGAACAACAACAACAAAAGCTGAGGATGAATGATCTGAACGTGGAAAGAAACTTTTCTTGTCAGGAGTGTGAAAGGTTTAGAAAAATATGCCTGTCACAGGATTATAATATTCCTCTTGTACGACCATCACCGACATGAGATTTCAATTGTTTACAATACATAGTAGAATAAATATGTTCTGGGATCAGGAAAAGTTTTGTTATATAATAATGCTGCTTCCAGTCCCCTGAGACTGAGTGTCAACTAGCTTGTCTCATATTCTTCCATGCCAGTTTGTCTTGTCCCAGACAGGAACCCCCCAATATATCAGTGTAATAGCTGATTGAAGCCAAATGGCTATGTGGGGTTTTATTTTTCTAGCAGACACTTGTATGAGATTGAAGACAAAACTACACTAAAAAGAAACATAATTAAGAAAGTTTTTAATGTTGACATTACCAGTCTTCACTGGTGATTCCTTAACAGGCAGTATTTGAATCTTTGTAGATCTTACAACTTTATGTTGCTTCACCCAAAGAGTGAGGAGACGATTAGAACTATCATCTCCCACATGGCATTGCTGAGTATTTACATTATGGTATGTTAGTTTCCTATTCTTTCTATTTTGCAACAGATATGTACAGATAGTTCTGGGCGTTAAGGAAACCCACAGAACAGAAACAGGTGTTCTAAAAAAGTAGTTTGAGTATGCACAGAAAACGCAGTTTCTAAAGAGTATTTTGGTCTGTTGATATCTTGTACTCTAGCTATTGCCATTTGGGGAGTAATATTGTGTATCACATGTAAATAAAATTTCTATGACTGAAATCAGACTTGACAATCATCAAGCCTATTCATCAAGCCTATTCATCAGCCATTTGTTAAGTTTTGAGTCCTTATGACTTGGGGAAATGGATTATTGAGGAAAGTCAGCTCCGCCAGGCTTCATGATTTCATCTTGGGAGAAACAGTTCACAACTCAAGCTGTGGAAACTAAAGATCAGCATTGTTCACATTTAATATAGAGAGAAGCCCAATGCAGTGAACAGGACACCACATTCAAGGACATGGGTCTTTGTAGAAGAAACCTTCTAACTGAGTGATAAATATAGGCTTGATGTTTGACTGTTGGTAATATTTTAGTATCTGGAGTAGAGACCGTTAGTGACCGGGCATGCTGTGAAGATTTTGGGAAATAATTTGTGTTAAGAACATCAAGCAAGTTTCAGTGAAAATCCAGTTCAGTCAGAATTTGAGTAGCATCTTGTTTTAGGGAGAAGTGAGCATATCATTATTGTAAACCCGTTACTGTGAATGAATTCCCACCTCAGTCCACCTTAGTCTCACCAGATCACGACATTCAGTTTGTCTATGAAGGCTCAAAAAAAAAATAAATAAAAGCAGGAATTAATAATATCAACCTTAACACTACAGAATATTTTCCTACTATAATTTTTATTAGATTTATTCAGAGTAGAAAATCAGAACAGTTGTGACATTAACTAACAGTCATTGAAAATAGGACACCATGCATTGCAGAATCCCAGAAGACAGTGCAGACACAGAAAAAAAACTTTAAATCTAGTTTTAATTATATTTGACAGAAGTAAAAACGACAATGAAATCTACTTTCATTTATTTTGTTCTAATATAATATGCAAAGTTTGAGGAACGGACATTTTACAGGGTTTTGTTTTTTTGGGGGGGAAGGAAACATTAAAATCTGTTACTTTTATATGTTAGTTTCATGCTTCTAGGGTTTGCTATAGAGCTTTAATGTTCATACTTTTATTTCATGGAATTAAATATTAAACAATATCACTAGCTAGATATGGTATATTTACTTTCCAAGTAATTGGATTGTGAATGAACCTGCTGCTACTGTTCATTAGCCTGTAACTTCATAAGACTCTAAATCTATTTTCCTTTTACAGCAGTGTAGTTTGGAAACTTCCCATAGAGTTAAGAGAAGCTGAAATTAGGGGTACATGGTCTTACACTCTCTTTGGGAAAATGGTAGTATTTTCATCAAGAAAGGAATCATGTCATTATGGAATTACAATAAGGGCTGGAAAATCATTTGATATTCTTCATATATGTTATCCTTAGATATCTAACACAAGTTTCACTTTTGAAAATTAATCTATTGTCATATTATTAAAGTGATAGATGCTTAATATAGAATATATGAAAAAAATTAAGTAAACAAGCAATATCAGTAAACCTCATTGTTAGCATTATTCTACACGGTATTTTATGTGTTGCTAATGATTTTGTATATATAAATCTTTTTCTATTATCCTTATCGTGTTGCTTTGTAAACCTTCCCAGTATTTTTAAAGTTCAACATAAGTAAGTTTTACAATGGATGCCAGCTCTTTATTTTAATGGATGCTTTATGATATAATCATCCATTGCTGAACATGTGATTGCTTCTAAAAGTTTGGTGCCATAAGCAATGGTATGATATGGTCTTTTCATATAAATCTTTGTTCTTGTTTCTGATAATTTCCTTAGGAGAGCTTCCCAGAAATGAAGCTCATTGTTGGGTCACTGAAAATGAATATAGTTAAAGTTTTCATATCTTTCCAAACATGCTTTCAAAATGTATACAGAGTATGTGTTTAGAATTGGCCTTTCCCATTATACTCCATATTTGCATATTTAAATACATTAACTAATTGCTCATTACTACTCTTACATTTAGTAAGTTACATATCTTCACTAGATAAAGAGTATGCATTACATTAAAAGTGAAATTGGTTCATATTATATAGCTGCATTAAACATTTGATGATATGTTATTAACTAAATTGTATGATATGAAATGGAGCATATTCCATCATTACAAATACACATGAACATAGAACGTATAAGAAAAACATAATGGCAATAAAATAAAACCTAACTCTAATAGGCTACCTCAATAACTGATAGTTATTGTTTTGCAAATCATTTGGACTACATGACCAGTGATTTGAAAGCAGTTTCTCATGACTGGTATTATTTTGATGCTGGTTCTTTGCTTTGGTTTCTGGTTTCATTATGCAAGCTTATGGATGACCTATAAATTGCTAACATACTTTATTAATGTAGGCATTGTTAGCCAAAAGGGTACAACTTAATATATATAATATATAAGTACCTTAATATTAATTATATTAAGATACATAATTCTAATTACACATATGTACTAAGATTATAATATATCTGGCCTAAGATTATATATAAATATATAAAAGATTTGTCTATATATATTTATCTATATCTATGTATGTTTGTACATATATATGTATGTATATATGTCTATATATATTTGTACTTGTCTACATCAAAAGGCAAATATATATATATATATATATATATATATATATATATATATATATGTGTATGTATACAAAGAGAGAAGAAAAAGGAGGTAGAGCAAGACACACACACACAGGGGAATAGAAAACAGAAATCAAATTAACAAAATCAGAAATGAACAAGGAACCAACAAAAGACAAAAACAATATTATAAGGGTGCTGAAGGTCAGTTTGATACATTTCACTAGCCCTCAAGATCTCTGTACATCTATGTGGTATAAATCTAACTGACTGGCTAAGTAAATGGCCTATACCTGGGCAGGGCAGAATGGGGTAGGTGTTGTTAAGGTTCCCGGGATTGGAAGAGGACAGAGAGAATGACAGGAGACAGATGGGAAGAGAGGAGAAAAAAGGATGCCATGATGGAATACTGTAGAGAAGAAATCACATGGGCCTGGAAGAAGGACTCAAGTAATAGCGTGGAAAGGCACAGATGAGGAGTAAAACAACTATTTATAAGATTATAGGCAGAAGATAGTTCAGATGAGGATGGTTAAGGATGATGGCATTGAATGAAGGATAGAAGGTGAATGGTGAGGATACTGAGACTGAGTGTAAGGAAAATATCTGCCTGGCCTATGGCAAAAAGACAATCACAAATATAACAGATGTTTGTGTCTTTTTATTTGTGATAAATGTTAGATAATATCACTGTGATGATCGCAGGGCAAATAATAAACGTCATATAGCCCAACACTCAAATTCTTTAATTTACTTCAACATAAGGGAATATTTTTAAAACTAACTTCATTAAGTTGGAAAATCTAAAAGAAAAACAATGTATTTTTTGATTCGTTCAAATTACAGAACTTTTAAAAAATGTTTCTCCCTTTCCCCAAAAAAGGGGAGCCCTCCTCCCCGCCTTAGCAACTGTCCCCAGCACATCAAGCCACATCAGGACTGAGCATATTCTCATCCACTGAGGCCAGGCAAGGCAGACCTACCAGGCTGAACTGATCCAAAAGGAAGCAATAGGGTCCATGTTAGAAATGGCCCTCTCCTCCCCACCTTGGTCTTCACCTGGGGACCCACTTGAAAACCAAGATGTTGTTTGGTCACTTGTATGCAGGGGCCTTATGTCCAGACCATGTATGTTCCTTAGTTCATGTCTCAGTCTCTGTAAGCCCCCATGGAACTGGGGTAGCTTTCTCTGTTGGTCTTCTTGTGGAGTTCCTGTTTCCTTCAGGTATTTTCATTTTTACCTCAACACTCCACAACACCCCAGAGCTCTGCCCCCTGTTTGGTTGCAAGTCCCAGGTTCTGTCTCTAACAGTGATATTTTGACTTCTCCTCCAATTTGTATCCCATTGATATCCTTTATTTTTCTTATTGCTGTAGCTAGAACTTCAAGTACTATACTGAAGAAATATGGTGAGAGTGGGCAGCCTTGTCTTGTCCCTAATTTTAGTGGGAACCCTTTAAATTTCTCTCCATTTTACTTGATGTTGGCTATTGGCTTGCTATAGATTGCCTTTGTTGTGTTTAGGTATGTGTCTTGTATCCCAGATCGCTCTAAGACTTTACACATGAGGAGGAATTAGATTTTGGCAAAGGCCTTTTCATCATCTAATGAGATGACCATGTGGTTTTTCTTTCTTTCAATATTATTATAAGGTGGATTACATTGATGGATTTTTGCATCTTGAATCATCCTTGAATTCCGGGGATAAAGCCTACTTGATCATGGTAGATGATATTTTTGATGTGTTCCTGGATGTGGTTTGCAAGTATTTTATTAAGTATTCTTGCATCCATGTTCATAAGGGAGATTGGTCTGAAATTCTCTTTCTTTGCTGGGTCTTTGTGTGGTTTAGGCATCACAGTAACTGTGGCCTCATAGAATGAGTTTCCCTATGTTATTTCTGTTTCTATTTTGTGGAATAGTTTGAGGAGTATTGGTATTAGTTCTTCAAGAACTAATGAAGTCTGGTAAAATTTTGTGCTAGAACCATCTGGCTCAGGGATCATTTTGGTTGAGAGGCTTTTAATAACTGCTTCTATGTCCTTGGGGTTACTTCCTGATCTTGATTTAACTTTGGTAAGTGGTATTTATCAAGAAACTTATCCAATTTTGTGGTGCATAGGTTTTTAAAGTACAATCTACTGATTCTTTGGATTTCCTCTGTGTCTGTGGTTATATCCCCCTTTTCATTTCTTATTTTATTGATTTGGATATTGTCCCTTTGATTTTTAGTTACTTTGGCTAAGGGTTTGTTTATGTTGTTCATTTTCTCAAAAAAACAAAACAAAAGAAAACAAAACAAAACCTGCTCTTGGCTTTGTTTAATCTCTGTATTGTTCTCTTTGTTTCTAGATTATTGATTTCAACCTTGAGTTTGATTATTTCCTGCTGTCGACTTCTTTGGCTATCTTTTCTCTAGAGCTTTCAGTAAGCTGTTAAGATGTTAGTATTAGCTCTCTCTGCTTTATTTATGAAGGTATTTAGTGCTTTGAACTTTCTTCTTAGCACTGCTTTCCTGTGTCCCATAAGTTTGGATAGCTATGCCTTCATTTTCATTGAATTCTAGAAAGTCTCTATTTCCTTTTTTCATTTCCTCCATGACCCAGTCGTCATTATTTAGAGAGTTATTCAGTTGCCAAGAATTTGTATAGGTATTCTGTTTTTTGTTTTTTTTTTTTTTCTGTCATTGTTGAAGTCTAGCTTTAATCCATGGTGGTCTGATAGAATAGTGTTTTTTCAGTTTTCTTGTATTTATTGAGGCTTGCTTTGTGTCCCATTATGTAGTTAATTTTGGAGAAGGATCCATGATGTACTGAAAAGAAGGTATATTCATTTGTGTTTGGATGGAATGTTCTGTAGATATATGTTAGGTCCAATTCATTCATAAAATCAGTTAGTTTCATTATTTCTCTTTTTAGTTTCTGTCTCAATGATCTGTCCATTGATGACAAAGGTGTGATGTAGTCTCCTACTATTAACACGTGGGGTTCAAGGTGTGATTTAAGCTTTAGTAATATTTCTTCAATGATTTTGTTGAAAATATTTTCTGGGCCTTGGAGTTTAGAGTCTCTTCTTCTTCTTCTTCTTCTTCTTCTTCTTCTTCTTCTTCTTCTTC
>NW_026594418.1:3249510-3323997 GCF_907164565.1 Psammomys obesus
TCTTCTTCTTCTTCTTCTTCTTCTTCTTCTTCTTCTTCTTCTTCTTCTTCTTCTTCTTCTTCTTCTTCTTCTTCTATTACTATTATTCTTAGGTTTACTCTTTCATATTCTCCCAGATTTTTTGGATGCTTTGTGTCAGGAACTTTTTAGATTTAACATTTTCTTTGACTGATTTCTTCAATCTTATCCACAACACCTAATATTCTCTCTTCTATCTCTTGTATTCTGTTTTTGATGCTTGTGTCTGTAGTTCCTGTTCTCTTCCCTAGGTTTTTCTTCTCTAAGATTGCTTCAGATTGTGCTCTTTATTGCTTCTATTTCCATTTCAGGTCCTGGATGGTTTTTTTTTTTTTTTTCATTTTTGTTTTCCATTTGGTTGCATTTTCTTGTATTTCTTTAAGTGATTTACTCTGTTCCTTCACCTATTTGATTGTATTTTTCTGTGTTTATTTTTAAAGGATTTATTCATTTCCTTCACCTGTTTAGTTGTATTTTTTTCTGCAGTTCTTTAATGTATTTATTTTCTTCTTTTAAGGCCTCTATCATTTTCATAACCTTAGATTCAAGATCATTTTTTGTTGTGCTTCAGGTGTGATAGGGTACTCAGGGCTTTCTGTGGTGGGAGAGCTGGGTTTTGTTGCTGGGGTTTTTGGCACTGAATTCTAGCCATTTGGTTGATTTTGTTATTAGCAGATCTGATGCTCTCCAATGGTAATAGGTTTCTGTGGTTTGAGGTACAGTTTGTGGTTCCAGATGGCCTCAGTCCTCTGGTTTTATTGATGATCCCTGATCCCTTCCTGTCCCTGGTGCCTCAGATCAGGGAGGTCTTTGGGAATGGCACAGGGAAGGGGACTGCTGCTCCTTAATCTGTACAGGTCTCAGAGGCCTCAGATCAGTGTGGGTCCAGAGAAATGGCACAGATTGGTGAACTGGGATGTGGGGTACACAGGTGAAGTGGAACACAGTGTCCTGGGCAAACCTGGACCACTGTTGCTGGTAGGCTGTGGCAGGCCAGTAGGTGGGGAGTGGAGGTGTATGTGTTACCTGCTGTTCCCTGATCCCTGCTGGTCTTCGGTACTACAGATAGAGGTAGGCCCCAGAAAATAGCACAGGCCAGGGAACTGTTCTTCCCTGATCTGCTGCTCATTGATCACTGCTGGTCTTGAGGGTGGAGGTGGGGGGCAGATCTAATAGGTATAGTTCCCAGGAAATGACACAGGCCAGGGAGCTGCTGCTCTCTGTGCTGGTCTCAGGGGCCACAGATTCTACCACTCTATTTCTTAAGAACTCTGGTTCATGATTTATTTTTAATCATTTTATTATTTTTATGTTTTTGAGCTATATGTATTTTGTAGATGTAGGTGGTAAAGATTTTTTTCCCCCCATTCTGTAGGCTGCCTCTTTAGAACGATGGTGTCCTTTGTTGTATAAAAACTCTTTAGTCTCATGTGGTCCCATTTGTTAACTGTTGACCTTCATTATTTTGTGCAAGTTTTGGAAATTCCTTTCTTGTGACTATAAGTTCAAGCACATTCTCTACTGGCTCCTCTGCTAGGTTCCGGTGTTAAACTGTAGTCCTTGATTCATTTGGAATTGAATTTAGTGCAGTGTGAGAGGTGTAGACCCAGTTTAATTCTTCAACAAATAGCGATCTTTTTTGACAGGGACCATTTGTTAAGAATGATGTCTTTGGTGTTCCATGTATTTTTGACTCCTGATTCAAAAAATATTACTTGTTCATAGGTGCATGGACTTATATCTGGGTCCTTACTTTTATTCCATGACTGTTTTTATGCCAGTTCCATGCTGTTTTTATTACTATAACTCTAAAGTATAATGGAAATTAGGAATGGTGGTACAAGTCCTTAATTTAATTAAGTTAATTTAGGCTTTTAATTTAGTTTTTAATTTAGTTTTATCAATTGTCTATTAATTTAGTTAAATTTATTACAAAATACTTTAGTGGCTGTAGTGAATGGTACTGCTATTTTTTTTTTTTTGTATTTCTTTCTCGGAATGTATTAATACATAAACAGAAGTGGAAATGAATGAAACAGTTTAATGTTTTCTTGAAATAAATCCATACCTATTTAACTATCTAATTCTCATTGAAGGACGGAATGTAGTGTTCAAAGAAACATATGTTCTTCAATCAATAATGTTAGAGAAGATGGATATACATAAGAAGATGAATGAAAATAAAACCCTTTTTCTCATTCTACATAAATCAATTAAAATGATTTAGGATACAAAATAGTATCTGAAACTTTGAAAATATTAAAAAACAGACCAGGTAAATATTTCAGATACTGTCATGGGCACATATGTCTATAATTATTCTTTGAAATAGCTCATAGTTGAGTTGACAAATAATATTATATCAGATAAAATTATTTTACACAATAAAGGAAAGGCATTAATAGAATGATGAGATAGCATAAGAATGGCAGAAAATCTTTTCACCCACTGATTCATCCTACCATCTTCCACAATATATAGAGAGAGAATTAAAAAAACTTAAATACCAACAAATATTCTAATCAAGAAATGAACAAATGAGCAATCTCAAAGAAGAAATACACTTCACAAAAAAGTCAATATATTAGTTAAAATTGTTCAATGTCCTTAGCAGTCAGAGAAACAAAAATGAAAATTATATTGATATTCAATCTCACCCTAGTCCAAATAGCTATCATCATGAAAATAACAAAAACAAAAAACAAACAAACAAACAAACAAAAAACAAAAAAACAAATGCTGGTAAGGGTATGCAGGGAGGAACATCCATACATTGTGGAAGTGTAAATGAATCCAACCACTATGGAACTCTGTATGCAGGCTCCCCCCCCCCAAAAAAAAAATGCCATGTGATCTACATGTACCATATTTGAGTATTTATAGGCTGAACCCACGTCAAAATACAACAGAGATGCCTCTACACTCACACATATCACAATATTATTCACAACGTTGAAGTTACAGTATATGCCGAGATACCCACATGTGGATGAGTACATAAAAATGTGTAGGGATTATCATTAAGCTATAAAGCATGAAATCTTGTCTTTGCAAAAATATGAAGGGAACTGATGATCACCTTGCTGAATGAAATAAGCTAGACTCAGAAATACAAATGTCATGATTCTCTTATTAAGAATCCAGATGACATTCAAAATTCATAAGTGATTAGGTAACAAGAAATTAAACAATTTGTTCTAACAAAAAGGGAGGAGATTGCTTTTCTCTCTCTCTCTCTTTCTTTTTTCTTCCTATAAGCAGGCTTTGGAACCAGTGGTCACTTAAGGAACATAGGATTCTCTCAGAGTATTCTTCCTCTGTTCTCTTTAAATACCAAACATAAAACATTTTGTAATTTTTTTAAATTATATGCCAAACATTTGTTCAAATCCAGATGCTTTGATGTTTGCTAGGTGATTTATTAAATGCCTCTGTCAATATTTCTAGTATCAGATAGTTTAAATATTCCCATGTTAAATCTCTCTTGTACCTCATTCTTTTTCTGTGTTACTGCACTCCATACCTTTTCAACTATTATTTATGATTTCAATATTTGAAACTACAGTGTAATGTATACTTCAAGTGTTTGTATGTCTATTTCCACACATATCATTGAGAAATTCTCAATAATGGATATCTGAAAGAAGGCAATAAGGACAAAAGAGCAGAGTTTTATTTGATCCCACAAACAAATCTTTGGGATCCTGAGAGTGTTGTGCATGTAAAACCTCTCTGTGATAAATGATTTCGAATGTATTTATCATACATTTTCTTAATAATGAATGTCTAGAAAGCCTTCAGTCTCTCTTTCCCCTTCATCTTTTAATAACTGACATGTTGTGTTGTGTTCTAGATTTCTTGATTTTCCTTTAATCTTTTTTAATGTTAATAACATTTAGCTGGAATTTTGCATAATTTTTATTGCCTACTTGAAGTAATACTTAGATTTTATTTTCAAACAAGAGTAGATTTTTGTTTCGAATTTCTTTTTGTGTGTTGAAACAAACTAAATTAGCTCTTCTCTCAGCTCAGCTTTTAATCTTTACAATAAGAACACTTTTGATATTGTTCTTTTGATAATACTCCGTTTCAATTTTAATGAAATGAGTTTTGGTAGTAATGAATTATTTATTTACAGTCGCTGTAAGTTTGATTTCTAATATTGAACTGTAAGCTAATAAGTTGTGTATAAAACACTACACTCTCTTTGTTGCTCTTCCCACTGTGAAATAGTATTACTTCTGAAATGGTTACTTTTCTTTTGCTGTGAGAAAAGACCATGACCAGCGCAAGTTCTAGAAAGAAGGACTTGTCTGGGGATCTCTGTTTCAGAGGGATATGGATCTGCTGCCATCACGGCAGGGAAGCCTGGCAATCAGGGCCCTTCATTGCAGCAGGAATTGCTCACACCCTGAACTGCAAACCAGGGGCCAATCGTTTAGCTGCCAAAGAGTATAGAAAATATTACATTCAAACCATCTCAGTATCCTAATGATTTCTGATGCAAAGATTGCTAAATGTCTTATCATTTTCATGAAAGGTCATTATACATTTAAGAAACCTTTTAAAATTGAGATATCAGTGACACAGGGCCATCACTTCATATGACAATGTGAATACTACCTTGCCTATAGAAAGCCAACATAGGTACAAGTTTGGACTGACTTTTTTTTTTTTATTTTATTTTTTTCTTATCAGTTACATTTTATTAACTCTGCATCCCAGCCGCGTCCCGATCCCTCATTCCCTCCCAGTCCCTCCCTCCCTCATCTCCACCATGCACCTTGCCCAGTCCACTGATAGGGGGAACCTCCTCCCCATTCATCTGATCCTGTTTTATCAGGTATCTTCAGGACTGGCTGCAAAGCTCTCCTCTGTGGCCTAACAGGACTGCTCCTCCCTTGGGGGGTGGGGAGGCCAAAGAGCCAGTCATTGAGTTCCTGTTAGAAATAGTCCTTGTTCCCCTCACTATGGGAAACCAATTGGTTACTGAGCCACCACAGGCTACCTCTGAGCAGAGGTTCTAGGTTACATTCATACATGGTCCTTGGTTGCATGTCAGTCTCAGAAAAGACCCTGTGCCCAGATATCTTTGGTCCCTGTGGAGCTCCTATCCTCTCCTCATCAGACTAACTCCCCTTCTTTCTTATGATTCCCTGTACTCTGCCAAAGGTTTGGTCATGAGTCTTTGCTTTGAAAACACTGCTAGTTAGAGTCTTTCCAATGCGCTCAGTAGACTCCTGTCATACATTCAATGCACATCCCATCTGTCATTCTAAACGAGGATTGATCATCTTACCCCATGTCTACTCTCTTGATTATCTTTTTTAGGTGTACAGATTTCATTATGTTTATTATATCTTATAGGTCTATATAAGTGAGTATATACCGTGTTTGTCTTTCTCCTTCTGGGATACTTCACTCAGGATGATCTTTTCTAGGTCCCACCATTTGCCTGCAAATTTCATGATTTCCTCCTTTTTGATTGCTGAGTAGTATTCCATTGTGTAAAAATACCACAATTTCTGTACCCATTCCTCCATTGATGGACATCTGGGTTGTTTCCAGGTTCTGGCTATTACAAATAAAGCTTCTATAAACATGGTTGAGCAAATATCTCTTTTGTGTACTTGAGCAAACTTTGGGTATATACCTAGTAGTGGTACAGCTGGGTCTTGAGGAAGCACTATTCCTAATTGTCTTAGAAAGCGCCAGATAGATTTCCAGAGTGGTTGAACCAGTTTACATTCCCACCAGCAGTGGAGGACGGTTCCCCTTTCTCCACAACCTCTCCAGCATGTGTTGTCCCTTGAGTTTTTCATTTTGGCCATTCTGATGGGTGTAAGGTGATATCTCAGGGTCGTTTTGATTTGCATTTCCCTGATGGCTAATGAGGATGAGCATTTCTTTAAGTGTTTCTCTGCCATTCGATATTCCTCTGTCGAGAATTCTCTGTTTAGCTCTGTTCCCCATTTTTTAATTGGATTACTTTGTTTGCTGCTTTTCAGCTTCTTTAGTTCTTTGTATATACTCGATATTAGTCCTCTGTCAGATAAAGGGTTAGTGAAGATTCTTTCCCAATCTGTGGGCAGTCGTTTTGTTTTGATGACAGTGTCCTTTGCTTTACAGAAGCTTTTCAGTTTCATGAGGTCCCATTTATTGATTGTTGCTCTTAGAGCCTGTGCTGTTGGTGTTCTGTTCAGAAAGTTGTCTCCTGTGCCAATGAGTTCTAGGCTGTTCCCCACTTTTTCTTCTAACAGATTTAGAGTATCTGGTTTTATGTTGAGGTCTTTGATCCACTTGGACTTTAGTTTTGTGCAGGGTGATAAATATAGATCTATTTTCATTTTTCTGCATGTGGACATCCAGTTGGACCAGCACCAAAATGAATCTCATTTTGCAAACAACAGCTTCTTAAATAAATAATTTATTTTATTTCTCATTTTTTAAAATTTCTCAAAGATAATAGAAATACCTGTCCACCACCCTTAAGAGTTTTCAACCAATAATCTTTAGAACTGTTGAGATGTTTTTAAATAAAGAAGACTGAACATCCTACCTGCTGCTGACATGGAAATTATATTTCTAGCACTTCCAATTGTATGATGGCCAGACACATTATAATTTGTAGGAATAGTTTTCAGGATTTACCAATGCTAAAAGAAAAGTATGTTCACACAAGATTAATCCTCTGGGATGATGATTTTGTTGTGAAATATCCATTCTTTATCCTTGCAACATCTTTCAAGTTTTCTGAAGTGTGAAGTGCTGGCTGCGTTTGTGCGTGTGTGTGTGTGTGTGTGTGTGTGTGTGTGTGCCTGTAGTCATGTGATATGCCCCAACTACTCAAGCTGCCATTAATAGCATCAGGCCTGTTCTAGAGCCTTTTTGGGCTGGGTTGTGAAGGGATCAAATCTCTTCTCTGTAGTGTGACCCGAGGGACATCTGACATTTGCTTTTGTCTCTAAGCCTTTCGTTGCTTGGTGTTATATGAGCCTTCGTAATCTAGCTTACACTGTGAGCCACAGACTCTCTGTGGAGTTTTGTTAGCAATGTCATTTCAAGGATAGAAGGATTCTCTTGAGCTTCTCTGTCCTCATGATCATGTTAAAATGCTCTCTGTATACATAGGAAGTCTAACATTATAGCTGTATAGGTATCAGGAATACTTTATTTTATTGTATGATTATGTGGCCTTTTGCCATTCAGTCACTTTACATCTGCATGAGGAAGAGACTTTAAACTAGACATTCTCTGTGAACATGAAGGAAGGCCACTTTCAGTGTGGAAGGTAGGATCTGTGAACAGGAAGGATGAGTCGGGTGCACATACCAAGTGTTACCTGCCAACACGCTGTCAACTGCCAACATGAGTGATTTCCAGTCTCACCCTGAGAAGGCCTCACATATTCAGTGTTTAAACATTTCAAAATTCACCAAGACATAGGATGTGCTGTCTCTATGGATGTCACTCCCACACATTTGGTGCTGTCCTAAACTAAATAAAGATTTATTCTTTATATGCATAGTATTTCTTAAAATGTATACATGAGGGGGAAAGTGACAAAGTTGCAGAAGAAAGAGAAAGAGACAGACACACAGACACACAGTCACACAGTCACACAGACAAGTAGACACACGGACACACAGAGAGACTGACACAGGGAAAGACAGAGCAGACTCCCTGGAAGATTAGCATGTGTCCTATAAGTATAAGGATTTATATTTTGGTTAATAATTTTATTCATTTTTTTTCAAAAAATTTTATTCCCAAATTTATTCCCCTTTCACACTGTGTACAATTAGATCTCAATATCATTTTAATATATATTCTGCATATATCTAATGCTTTTATTTTAAATTGATTCTAAACATATTTGAAGAAAATAAATTAATTCCCAAAATACATTTTCAATGATGATAATAAAAATTCCTTAGATCTCTAAATTCTTGCCATTTCCTTCCCATCTTTATAGTCCTCATAAGTATTTTAAATTATTTTAATGTTCCTTTTAATTCTATGACCTGGGAAAAAGCTACATGAAACATTCGTTTACCCTAGTAGTTGAGCAAATTCTGGAAGTACTCTTCTGAGGGATGACCAAACGCTTTTTTAAAATTTCTGTATTAAAAATTACTGGGTGTGATGGTGCATGCCTTTAAACCTAGCATTCATGAGGCAGAGGTAAGTGGATCTCTGTGAGTTAGAGGCTAGCATGGTCTACAAAGTGAGTCCAGGACAGCTAGGACTATTACACACACACACACACACAAAAAAAAAAAAAAAAAAAAGCTAAACTGAATTTCGGGAACAGCCTCCTGGTTTTCTTTTTAACTAAGTAGAGAGAGAACTTTGTGAACTCTGGCCAAACATCTGATGAATAAAGGTAGACAGTATTTCACCATTGCAGAAATGATGACTAGAAATGACAACTTTACACCCGCTATTTAGGGCTTGTGTCACTTTGGTTACTTTTGTAGTTCTAAAACAAAACGTGACACTGACTTTCCTCAGCCACAAGTTCTGACTGTTCACAGAGCTCTTTAATTTTTCTACAGTGTGTTCTTTAATATAATAAAAATATATGGTGTTATTGTTCAGGGCCTGAATTTGCTACAGTATTTTGAATTCCATCAGCATTATAACTACTCAGAGGAATAATTGCATAAAAGACAATGTAAAATAAAACAGAAGTTTTGAAATAGGAGCTTAACCAGGTGTAGCATATTAAAATTGGATTGTGATGCATCTTTCCATTATCATTGGTCTTAGACTCTGTCTGTATTTAGGTTTCCTAAGTGAGTCATTCATTCTGCTTATCAGCAACCAAATCTGCCTGTTGTCCTTCATTTAGTTAACTTCTTCATAGCGACAGAGCTTTATGGATAATGTCTTTCTTCCAGTGTCACCAAGGTAGCTAAAGGCCTTAACTATCTTCCTCCATAGTATTTACTGTAAACGATAATTAACTTCACACCTATGTTCATGCTTCATTGTGTCTCCTTTAAGATGTTTGACAGCAGAAACCATACACATTTATTCTTGATGTATATAAATTACAGCAGTGTTATTGGAGACCTTCAAAATGTACTTGATTACCGCGTGAATGAGTTGTTTACTGACTATATAGATAATGTTAGTCTCCTAGAAAAGGATAATCTCACTAATTCTGAGTATTTCTATAAGTTTACTGATATCCTTAACACTTCTATTAGCAAAGAAATTATAAAATAGTTTATAGGAATATTTTCTGAAATAAAAACAACCTTATAATGAATATTTACCTTTAAAGGATAAAGGTGAACCTTTTCCCAGGCAACTGCTTTAAATTTTTCTGATGACTAAAATTTCCATCTTCTATGTCTAGTTTATTTCCTTATCTGTATTAGTAATGTTAAACTGGGATTGTCACTGTAGGCTTATAATCTGAGAACTGGAGAGTAGCAAGCAGAACATTGTCAGTTTTGTCAGTTTTAAGTCAGCTTAGACTACACAATGAGTGCCAAACCTTGTAGGCTACATAGAGATACCCTCATTTAATACACACACACACACACACACACACACACACACACACACACATATATATATATACCATTATCCAGTGATGGCCTCATGTCCATAGCATTTAGGATTTAGGTAAACAATTTGTCTCTTCATCATTAACAAAAGGGACAAGGACACTTAGGAAGGTTACAGGATAGAGATAAAGTAGGTAAAAACTGAAGAAGTGAGAGATAAATATAATCAAAATCCATATACAGAGTTCCCAAATAATTAATTACAATATTTTTTCAAATATCTTCATTACCTGTGCTTGCTTTGGCAACAGAAATAGTCTAAAATTGAAATAATGCAGAGAAGATTAGCCTGGTCCTGTACAAGTATGCAAATTCATGGCATACTTCATATTTTAAGTCATCCTAAACAGATCCACTTATATTTTAATGTAAATTCCCCATTTGAGCTGGGGATACTCCCTCTGAGAGTCTAGATCATCTAGTAAGAAAGCCAGACACCAACCATGAGGTTACCTCTTTTGAATTGTTGGTCATTACAGGCTATTTCTGTGGCCCTTGTTTTTCCTCCAGAGGAGGAATGTTAGTCTCCATTGCTGAAACACAATGACCATCACACACAGGGCTCAGAGGACCCTGAGCTGGTTATGATGGATGTCTTCTTGCTGAAAATTGGCTTTTATGGTACATGAAGCTACTATGCAATATTACAAAGGGGAAATGAAACCAAAAGTCCAACCAATTGTGATGCCTATGAACCACAATAATGACCAGCATGGCACAATTGCATTAAGGGTGCAGTAGGGGCTTCCATAACCTTGAGGTAACTAACATCTCTCTAACTGGACCCGATCAACAGGAGGATATGCAAGCCTGATACTAGAAACCCACCCAACTATAGGTAGCTAGTGAAGGCATGGATCTTGGAATAGATCCTACAAACACCATTTTACTAAACTTGTATGATTCCAAATTCTACATTTATAGCTATATTGTAAATCCTACATTCTAAATATTTATCCTTATACCCACACATTAGTGTAATTCACAACCTTCATCAAAGAACATTTTCTCTGCAACATCCAAAAATTACTACAGAATACCAATTAAAAATACTTCAGATGGATACATCTGAAGCAAAACTCTATGTCTATGACTCAGAAAACATTGCAGAAAAATTGAAAGATCTAGAGGACCAGGCAGTATTCAGTAATATTGTGTTTTCTAGGAGTGAACAGAGGCAAACACATAAATTCTTACCAAAATAACTGCATAAACATGAGCTGAAAAGGACAGCAAAAATATACATGAAACAGTGGATGACAGAAAGTCTAAGAGGCATAACTTCTAGACAAATAACTACAGGAAAATAAGGAATGATGAGATCAGAAGGAGCATTTTAGTTGTTTTTTTTTAATACTAAATGGTCAGCCATGAAAATATATAAAAAGTAACATACAGACTCAGCAGTTTATGTTATGGTATCCACATATACATCTATATAAATAAATATATAATATATAAACAAAGACATATATATTTAATGGTGTAAAAATTGTATGCCAACTAAGATTTTCATAAAATTCCCATTACTTGGTATGTTTTTAGGAAAAAAATAATTTCATGTCATATATAGAATTAGAGATCTCTAAGAGGGATGTAAATTCTAAGATGTACAAAAAGAATGTAAGCTTACAGATAGACACAGGTTTCTAAACCATAATTTTAAAAAATTTCTTTTTATAGGCAAAGAGGATAGATATTGGAGGAGGGAGAAAATAGGGAACAGGACAGGAGCATACCACAGAGGGCCTCTGAAAGGCTCTAGCCTGCAGGGTATCTAAGCAGATGTTGAGACTCATAGCCAAACTTTGGGCAGAGTACAGGGAATCTTATGAAAGAAGTGTGAGATAGTAAGACATGGGAGGACAGGAGTTCCACAAGGACAGTGACAGATTCTAAAAGTCTGAGCATATGTGTCTTTTCTAAAATTGATACTCCAGCCAAGGACCACTCATGGAGATGGCCTGGAACCCCTGCACAGAGATAGCCTATGGCAATTTAGTATCCAAGTGGCCTCCATAGTAATGGGGACAGGGACTGTCTCTGACATGAACTGATTGGCCTGCTCTTTGATCACCTCCTCCCCGCCCCCAAGGGGGAAGCAGCCTTACCAGGCCACAGAAGAAGACAATGCAGCTGCTCCTGATGAGACCTGATAGACTAGGATCAGAAGGAAGGGAAGGAGGACCTCCCTTTTGAGTGGACTGGCAGACTGACAGGGGTGGGGAAGAGGGAGGGTGGAATTGGGAGGGGAGGAGGGAGGAAGGTACAGGGACATACAAAGTGAATAAAGTGTAATTAATAAAAAAATTAAAATACAAAAAAATTCTTTTTATGTTTTGTTGGTGTTTTGGATGACTTTATTAATGTGCAACAAGCACATGCTTAGTGTCTTTGGAAGCCAGTATATGGCACTGGATTCCATGAAACTAGACAGACAGATGGCAGTGGGAAGAGGAAATTGAGCCCAATCCTTTGGAGTTGTAGCTAGTGCTCTTACCAATAAATAACTCCTCTAGCCACTGAAGATATAGTTTAAATATCGGTGCTTTTCCACTTCATAATATCAAGATTAGTAAATACTTTCCATAATTCACAGAGGTCCAGTTGATATCATATAAAATCAGGTGGTATGCTTTTATTGTTGGAACTTTTTTTTTTTCTACAAAGGATAAAAAAAAAAAAAAAAACAAAATGAAAGCAAACTAGAAAACAAAACAAAACATGATACTCCTGTGAGTACCTTACAGTTTGTGAATAGATACGAAAGGGAAAAAGCATAGGTCACTTCTGTTTATGGACGTGCATGGCTATAAACAGGAGAGACCCAGACAAAGATCTGTGTATAAAATGCATTCACTTTCAGTCTTAGCACTGTTTTCAAGAGCTAAGATAAAGTAGTTAGTGCAGGAACTTAACATGGAAAAAATCATCACATCCCATGACAAAGTGTCCTGAGACAATATATCTTAATTGACACATTTGTGTACTCTCATCCCTTCTGGTCCCTCAAGTGAAAGATGGACATAACAATACCTAAAATTACCTAAATAGAGTCTTTCAACTAAGTTCTGATGGAAACATTCAGAACAAAAAGGAAAAGAACAAAGTCTAAAGAAAACAAAAAATGCGAATGCAAAAACAGCAAGATTTTAACTTTACAGCATTCATGGTTAATATACTTCAAAATTTCTCACACATCCAAATCACAGTAATTTAGATATGAAGTGAATCTCTTTAAAATTTAGGCTTAGATAAAATGAATTGTGGACTTAAAAGAAGACTCGTCAGTATCAATGAAGTGTAAAGTGATTTCTAAACAAATGATTATAATATTTGATCAGTCACAAAGATACATCAAAAAGCATCTGTTCTCACTAGAATTGATCTTTCATAAATATCTTAATTTTTGTTTTTAAAATGTATTATTTATTTATTTATGTTAATCACTGTTTATTTACTTTGTATCCCATCTATGACCCCCTTCCTCATCCCTTCCCAATCCTACCCTCCCTTTCTCATCTCCTCCCGTGCTCCTCACTGACAGAGAACATCCTTCTCCCCTTCCATCTGACCCTAGCCTATCAAGTCTCATCAGGACTGGCTGCATTGTCTTCCTCTGTGGCCTGGTAAGGCTGCTTCCCCATCAGGAGGAGATGATCAAAGAGCCAGCCACTGAGACCATGTCAGAGATAGTCCCTATTCTCATTTCTAGGGAACCCACTTGGAGACTGAACTGCCATGGGCTACATATATACAGGGGTTCAAGGTTATTTCCATGCATGGTCCTTGGTTGGAGTATCAGTTTCAGAAATGATTCCTCCGCCCAAGTTTTTTGGTTCTGTTGTTTTCCTTGTGGAGCTCCTGCCACTCCAGGTCTTTTATCTCCCCCTTATTTCATAAGATTCCCTGTACTCTGCCCAAAGTTTGGCATATATCCAAAATATGCTAAAGTGTATAACAAGGAAATTTGCTCAACCATGTTTGTAGCAACTTTATTCTAATAAGCAGAAACTGGAAACAACGCAGATGTTCCTCAGCTGAGGAATGAATACAGAAAGTGTGGTATATTTACAAAATGGAATACTCAGCTATTAAAAACAAGGTAATCATGAAATTTACAGGCAAATGGTGGGAACTAGCAAAGATCATCCTGAGTGGGGTATCCCAGAAACAGAAAGACACACGGTATATACTCATTTAGAAGTGGATATTAGTCATATAGTAGGATAAGCACACTAAAATCTGTACACCTAAAGAAGCCAAGCAAGAAGGAGGACCCTGAGTAAGAAGCTCAATTCTCATTCAGAAAGGCAAACAGGATAGACATCAGAAGAGGGAGAAAACAAGGACAGGAAAGGAACCTACCACAGAGAGCCTCTGCAAGACTATACCCAGCAGGGTATCATTGCAGATGCTGAGACTCATACCCAAACTTAAATTAATCTTTAATAAAATAGTATGTACATACTATTATCATTTTAACATAATCAAAGTAATATATATTTAATTTCTGTATCAATAGATTAAATGTTAAATAGAAGGCATCACCACCATAATTAATATATTTCTATATATTTGAAGCTTAATGACTGGGCTTTTAAACTATGAGTTGGGAATTGTACTCAGGATTCATGTAAGCAGTTCTAGCTAAAGTAATAAGAAAACTCAAGGAGATGAAGGGGGTACAAATTGGAAAAGAAGAAGTTTCATGATTTGCAAATGCTCTGATAGTATACATGATAGTGTACATGATGATCTCAAAATTCTAATAGTGAACTCCTAGAGCTTATAAATACCTTTAATGATGTGGCTGCATACAGGTAAACTAAAAAATAATAAAATAAAATAAAATAAAATAAAGAAGTCGCTCTGCTATATACAAATAACAAATGGACTGAGAAAGAAATTAGGGAACCAACACCCTTCACAATAGCTATAGACAAAATAAAATATATTGATGTAACCCTAACCAAGCAAGTAAAAGATTTATATGACAAAACCTTAAAGTGTTTAAAGAAAGAAACTGAAACAGATATTGGAAGTTGGAAAGGTCTCCAATGCTTATACATAGGTAGAATTAACATAGTAAAACTGGCCATTCTACCAAATGGCAGCTATGGATTCAGTTCAATCCTTACCAAAATTCCAACACAAATCTTTATACACCTTGAAAGGAAAATACTGAGATTCATATGGAAAAAACTAAAAAAAAAAAAAAACCCAGCATAGCTAAAACTTAAACAATCTTAAATAATAAAAGAACTTCTGGTAGTATCTCCATCTCTGTTTCAGACTGCACTACAGTTATGGTGATGGAAACCACATGGTATTTGTAGAAAAATAGACATGCTGATCAATGGAATTGAACCAAAGACCCAGACATAAATTTACACACATATGGTCACCTGATTTTTTTTTGATAAAGAAGCCAGAAATACACCCTGGGGGTGGGGTGAAAACATCTTCAACAAAAGATGCTGGTATAATTGGACGTCTGCATTAAGAGTAACAAAAGTAGATCCGTATTTTCCAAACAGATGAGAAACACTTGAAGAAATGTTCAACATCCCCAGCCATCAGAAAAATGCAAATCAAAATAACTTTGCTCTGTAGTACAGCTTGAGATCAGGGAGGGAGATAACTCCAGAACTTAGAATAGTGCTACCTCAAACCCAGCTATACCACTTCTTGATATATCTGAAAGATACTCAACCATACAACAAGGACGGTTGCTCAGTTATGTTTATAGCAACTTTATTCGTAATAGCTAGAATCTGAAAACAACCTAGATGTCCCTCAACAAAGGAATGGATACAGAAATTCTGGTACATTTACACAATGGAATAGTACTCAGCTATTAAAAACAAGGAAATCATGAAAATACCACAGATGTCTTCTGAAATACTCCACTCAGAAGAGATTGAAGCAGATGCAAAGACTCTCAGCCAAACTTTGGACACAACACAGGAAGTCTCATGGAAGAAGGGTATATAGAAAGACCATGAGGAGGTAGGAGTCACACAAGGAGACCAAAAAATACAACAATAGCTGGGCCCAGGAAGGCCTGCAGAGACTGATGCATCAATGAAAGACCATATATAGAGAGGACCTAGACACCCTGCTTAGATGTAGCCCATAGATAGCTCAGGTTCCATGTGAGTCCCTTAGTAAGTGGAGAAGAGACAGTCTCTGTCATGAACTTGGTTGCCTGCTCCTCGATCACTTCTCCTTGATGGGGAGCAACTTAGCCAGCCAACAGAGGAAGAGAATCCAGGCAGTCCTGATGGTACCTGATAGGCTAGGGTCAGACAGTAGGGAAGGAGCGCCTCTGCTATCTGTGGTCTAGGAAAGAGGAATGGGGAGGAAGAGGGAGGAAGGGTGGTACTGGGAGGAGATGAGAGAGGGGTCTACAACTGGGATACAAAGTGAATAAATTATAAATAATAATATTATTAATAATACTAAAAATAATGTTATGTTAATCATTTTACATAGTAGAAATATATGAATAGTAAATGTTAAAAAGTAAAAACTTAAAAAATATATTTAGAGCATTTTAACACTCAGAATGTCTACAAACTCAATCTGGTATGGTGGCATACACCAGCAATCCCAAAATTTGGGGAATTTCTAGTAAAATGTCAAGGATTCAATCCAACTCAAAGTACATTATGTAACCTTGTAACAAATACTTTTTTTTCTTTCTCAAAGTAAATAAATTCTAAAAAATCTAATAGAAAATATATATCTTTGAAAGAAATATTATTAATAAATTTATTTATTCATTTTTAATTTAATTTAATTTTTTTCTTATCAGTTACATTTTATTAAATTTGTATCCCAGCCGGGTCTTGCTCCCTCATTCCCTCCCAATCCCACCCTCCCTCCCTCATCTCCATCGTGCCCCTTTCCAAGTCCACTGATGGGGGGACCTCCTCCCATTCATCCAATCCTGTTTTATCAGGTATCTTCAGGACTGACTGCAAAGTCCTCCTCTGTGGCCTAACAGGACTGCTCCTCCCTTGGGGGGTGGGGAGGTCAAAGAGCCAGTCATTGAATTCCTGTTAGAAATAGTCCTTGTTCCCCTCACTATGGGAAACCAGTTGGTTACTGAGCTACCACAGGCTACATCTGAGCAGAGTTTCTAGGTTATATCCATACATGGTCCTTGGTTGAATGACAGTCTCTGAGAAGACCCTGTGCCCAAATATATTTGGTCCTTGTGGAGCTCCTATCCTTTCCCCATCAGACTAATTCCCCTTCTTTCATATGGTTCCCTGTACTCTGCAGAAGGTTTGGCCATGAGTCTTTGTATCTGCTTTGGAAACACTGCTAGTTAGAGTTTTTCAGATGCTCTCAGTAGACTCCTGTCATATGTTCAATGCAATCCCATCTGTCTTTCTAAACGAGGATTGATCACCTTACCCCATGTCTGCTCTCTTGATAATATTTTTTAGGTGTATAGATTTCATTATGTTTGTCATATCTTATAGGTCTATATAAGTGAGTATATACCGTGTTTGTCTTTCTCCTTCTGGGATATTTCACTCAGAATGATCTTTTCTAGATCCCACCATTTGCCTGCAAATTTCATGATTTCCTCCTTTTTGATTGCTGAGTAGTATTCCATTGTGTAAAAATACCACAATTTCTGTACCCATTCCTCCACTGATGGACATCTTGGTTGTTTCCAGGTTCTGGCTATTACAAATAAAGCTGCTATAAACATGGTTGAGCAAGTATCCCTTTTGTGTACTTGAGCAAAGTTTGGGTATATACCTAGCAGTGGTATAGCTGGGTCTTGAGGAAGCACTTGGGGTGACACTAACCAAGCAAGTGAAAGACCTGTTTGAGCAAAACTTCAAGTCTTTGAAGAAAGAAATTGAAGAAGATCTCAGAAGATGGAAAGATCTCCCGTGCTCATGGATTGGTAGGATTAACATTGTGAAAATGGCCATCCTGCCAAAAGCAATCTACAGATTCAATGCAATTCCCATCAAAATACCAACTCAATTCTTTACAGACCTTGAAAAAAAGATTCTCAGCTTCATATGGAGAAACAAAAAAACCCAGAATCTCCAAAACAATCCTGTACAACAACAGATCATCTGGAGGTATCTCCATCCCCGATCTCAAGTTGTACTACAGAGCAATAGTAATAAAAACTGGCACAAAAACAGAAAGGAGGATCAATGGAACTGCATAGAAGACCCAGAAAGAAACCCACACACCTATGAATACTCGATTTTTGACAAAGAAGCCAAAACCGTTCAATGGAAAAAAGACAGCATCTTCAACAAATGGTACTGGTCCAACTGGATGTCTACATGCAGAAAAATAAAAATAGATCCATATTTATCACCCTGCACAAAACTAATAAATTTAAATATTACTCAAATTAGAAGCAATTGAAGAGCCACAATTGAGTAAGATATTCTTTTTTTTTTATACCAGATTTGAAAAAGAAAATCTCTATTATGATTGGGCTTGCTTATAGTTCTATAGGCACTCACGCCATTGTTTAATTTTGTTTAAGGATATCCAAGTGTTTATTATTAGTGAAGTATCATGAGACTATGGTTCAGCACAACTTTTACAAGACAGGTATGGTATGTACTTTTAAACTATGCCAGGATTTCTTACAAAACACTGTTATATGTAGAAATGAATGCCACTACATACAGAGGTGCTTAACGCTCACGTGTGCACGCACACACACAGGCCCATACACAAAGAGCATGCCTTTTTAATCTTTTAAATAATGTAATAATTAAAGCTATAAGAAGTTTACATGAGGGTGGATCCAAGATGGCAGCACGGGGAGAACACTCTTTCTGATCAGCAGCATAGCAGGGTCATAACAGTGACCACCAAATGGAACTCTGGGCCATAAAACACTAGCAATTGTATTTCCCAGGAGAGAGGAAACCACACTGTGTGGGATTCAATGGGCTTCAGGTCACCCAGCTAAACCACAGAAGAGTTCCTGGATCCCACCAGGTACTTGGTCACCTGCCTAGAGCCACAGGTCAGAGTGCTCTGATCACAATCCAAGACTGAACTGTGGGCCCCACAACACCAGAGACTGATATTTCCAGTCAAGAGAAAACCCCATGGTGCAGGAAGTGATAGGGACTTACCTTAGGTCACCCAGACAGTCCTTGGAAAAAGACCTGAGTCCAGTGGGTACCCAGCCACCAGCCCAGACTGGGGTGCTCATCCGCCAGCACAGAGTCCTGCCTGCATGCCCAACTCACTATCCCAGACAGAACAGTGGACCCCAGGGCACCAGAGACTGAGTTTCTCTGTTGGGTGGAAACCCAGAGTGAGGGGAACAGCAGGTCTGACCTCAGAGCACTAAGCTCCCCCCCACAAACCAAAAAATAAAAGTTCTCAGGAAAACTTCCCGGGTTTCTGCAGGCGACCAGCACCCAGGCGCCAGCAAGGCAGAGCCAAGTACCTGTGCCTGCATGCTCTACTCATCATCCTTGACAGAACCGCAGAACCCCAAACACCACAGACTTGGGGAAAACATCAGGTCCAACCCTCAGGACACCCAGATCCAGAAAAGTTTCTGGGTTCTCGCGAGCTCTAGGCTCTGTCCTTCTACTGCATGCATGAGTGATATACTCACCTGCCATTGATTACAGCTAGGGTACTGGGGCACAGAGCCCCAACCTCAGAGCTACAAAAGCCTGAGAGCCATTGGAGCAGCCTTCAGATATTGCTCCAAGGTGTGACCAGTTATTCTTAACTACACTGACAAAACCGCAGGACCCCTTGTTTCTTCACAAGGGCTGCGCTCAGCAAATAGAGCTTAAAAGCAACAGCAGCAGCTCCCTAAACTCAGAGCAAGAAACCCAGCAGCAGGGAAGCTATCTCCTGGACTTCTCCTGATGGGAAGAGAGCCTTGCTGAACACCATAGTTACCACACAGGTCCCTAGCCTGAGGTGAACTGTGACAATTCCTGAGAACCACCACCATTCACTTGACCATACTCAAAAAGCTGAGGAGATTCAGCTAAAGGGATTATCCCCACCCCAGCACAGCAACAAACACCAGAAATTAACAGTCAACACCTGAGACAGCCAGATGGGTAGAGGCCAGTGTAAAAGCACAACCAACAAAAGGCAAACCAATATGGCATCCCCAGAACCTAGTTATCCAGTGGCAAGTGCCTCTGGACAACCTAACATAAGTTAAATGCAAGAAGATAACCTTACATCTAAGCTTATGAAGAGGTTAATGGAGGAAACTAATAAAATGCATAAAGAATTAGAGGAAGATAAAGTAAAACAGATTATGGCCATCTGTAAAGAAATACAAGAAGATGCAGCCAAACAGTTTGTGGCTTTCAGAGAGAATTGATTAAATCACTGGAAGAAATAAAAGAAATGGAGGAAAGTTCAAACAAACAGGTAAAGGAACTGAAGAAAAAACAGCAAAATACAGTCAGACAGGTGAAGGAAATCAACAAAACAGTTCAAGATCTAAAGATAGAATTGGAAAAAAAACACAAACGGAGGAAATCATAGAGAGGGAGATCTTAGGGAAAAAAATTACAGCATAACAAACAGGCTACAAGACATGGATGAAAGAATCTCAGGTGTGGAAGATACAATTGAAGAAATTGATGTATCTGTCAAAGAAAATAATAAATATAAAAAATTTCTGACACAAACCATCCAAGAAATTCAAGACAACATGAAAAGACAAAACCTAAGAATAATAGGAATAGAGGAAAAAGAAGATTCCCATCACCAAGGCCCAGAAAATATTTTCAAAAAAAAAAAATCATAGAGGAAAACTTCCCCAACTTAAAGGAGAGTCCTAGAAGGATGCAAGAGGCCTACAGAACACCTAATAAATTAGAACAGAAAAGAAAATCCTCCTGCCACATAATAATCAAAACAGTAAGTATACAAAACGAAGAAAACATACTAAAAGCTGCAAGGGAAAATGGCCAGGTAACATATAATGGCAAACCCATCAGAATCACACCTGAGTTCTCAACAGAGACTTTGAAAGCCAGAAGGGCCTGGATGGATATCATGCAGGCCCTAAGAAAACACAGAGGTCAATCCAGGCTACTATATGCAACAAAACTCTTAGTCCTCATAGATGGAAAAAACAAGATATTCAATGACAAAAACAAATTTCAACAAAGCCTACATACAAATTCAGCATTACAGAAGATAGTAGAAGAAAAAATACAACCCAGGAAAGCTAACTACATTCAGGAAATCACAAGAAATAAATAACTTCTCTCCAGCAAAACTAAAAGTAGCCAAATACACAAACACACTACCACAACCAACAACTAAATCAAAGCATCTAACAGCCACTGGCCATTATTCTCCCTTAACATCAATGGACTCAACTCTCCAACAAAAAGACACAGAGTAACAGAATGGATATGTACACAAGACCCAACTCTATGTTGCATACAAGAAACACACCTAAGTCACAAAGATAGATATTACCTGGGAGTAAAGGGCTGGAAGACAGTTTTCCAAGCAAATGGACCCTAGAAGAAAGCAGGAGAGCCATTCAAATATATAATAAAATAAACTTTCATCCAAATTTAATAAAAAGAGATGGGGAAGGATACTTCATACTCATCAAGGAAAAATTCCACCAGGAAGATATCACAATCCTTAATGTCTATGCTCAAAGTGTCTATGCTCCAGAACCAGACAACCAAACACAAAAGAATTTACCTTCTTCTCACACCTCATAGAACCTTCTCCAAAATAGACACTAGAGTTGATCACAAAGCAAGCCTCAACAGATACAAGAAGATTGAAATAATCCTTTGTATCCTATCTGATCACCATGGACTAAAGCTGGACCTCAACAAGAACAGAAATAGCAAAAAACCTGCACACACATGGAAACTGAACAACTCGCTACTGGATGACAGATGGGCCAGGAAAGAAATTAAGAAAGAAATAAAAGTCTTCCTAGAATTCAATGTAAATGAAGGCACAATTACCTAAACTAATGGGACACAATGAAAACAATATTAAAAGGAAAGTTCATAGCACTAAGTGCCTTCAAGAAGAAATTTGAAACATCTCATTTAAGCAACTTAATGGCTCATCTAAAAGCCCTAAGGGGGGGAAAGAAAAAGCAGACACACCAAAGGGGAGTAGACAGCTGGAAATAATTAACCTCAGAGCTGAAATCAAAAAATTAGAAACAAATAAAACAATTCAAAGAATCAATGAAAACAAGAGCTGTTTCTTTGAGAAAATCAACAAGATAGACCAACCCTGAGCCAAACTAACTAAAAGGCAGAGAGACACTATCCAAATGAACTAAATCAGAAATGAAAAGGGGGACATAACGACAGACACTAAGGAAATCCAAACAATCATTATGTCTTATTTCAAAAGCCTATACACCACAAAATTTGAAACTCTAAATGATATGGACAATTTTCTTGATAGATTCCACTTGTCAAAGCTGAATCAAGATCAGGTAAATCAATTAAATTATCCTATATTCCCTAAGGAAATAGACGCGGTCATCAAAATTCTCCCATGCAAAAAAACAAAAACAAAAACAAAAAACAGCCCAGGACCAGATGGTTTCAGCACAGAATTCTACCAGACTTTCAAAGAAGAGCTTACACCAATATTCTTCAAACTATTCAATAAAATAGAAAAAGAAGGACCACTGTCAAACTCATTCTATGGAGCCACAGTCACCTTGGTACCTAAACCTCACAAAGACTCAACAAAGAAATAGAATTTCAGGCCAATCTCCCTTATGAACATTGATTCAAAAATACTCAACATAATACTTGAGTATCCAAGAACAAATCAAAGATATTATCCACTACGACCAAGTAGGCTTCATCCCAGGCATGCAGGGGTGGTTCAATATATGGAAATCCATCAATGTGATCCACAATATAAACAAACTGAAGGAGAAAAACCACAAGATCATCTCCTTAGATGCCAAAAAAAGCATTTGACAAAATCCAACGTCCATTCATGTTTAAAGTCTTGGAGAGATACAAGGCACATACCTGAACATAGTGAAGGCAATATACATCAAGTCAATAGCCAGTATCAAACTAAACGGGGAGAAATTTAAATCAATCCCATTGAAATCAGGGACAAGGCAAGGCTGTCCACTCTCTCCATATCTCTTCAACATAGTGCTTGAAGTTCTAGCTAGAGCAATAAGACAACCAAAGGATATCAAAAGGATACAGATCGGAAAGGGAAAAGCGTCACTATTTGCAGATGATATGATAGTATATAATATAGTATATTAGCGACCCCAAAAATTCAACCAGAGAACTCCCTCAGATGACAAACACCTTCAGGAAATTGGATGGATACAAAATTAACTAAAAAAAAAATCAGTAGCCCTCCTGTATACAAAAGACAAAAGGGTTGAGAATGAAATTAGGAAACAACATACTTCATAATAGCCACAAAGGACATAAAGTACCTTAGTGTGACCCTAACCAAGCAAGTTAAAGACTTGTATGAAAAAGATTTCCAGTCTCTGGAGAAAGAATTAGAAGAAGATATCAGAAGCTAGAAAGATCTCCCATGCTCATGGCTTGGAAGGATTAACATAGTAAAAATGGCCATCTTACCGAAAGCAATCTACAGATTCAATGTAATTTTCATCAAATTACCAACACAATTCTTTACAAAATTTGAAAGAAAAATTCTCACCTCCATATGGAATAAAAAATAAAATAAAATAAAAAAGAGTTGCTAAAAATAACCCTCTACAATAAAGGATCTTATAGACGTCCATACACTTATGGTCACCTGAGTTTTGACAAAGATGCCAAAACCATTCAATGGAAAAAAGACAGCATCGTCAACAAATGGTACTGGACTAACTGGATGTCTACATGTAGAAAAATGCAAATAGATCCATACTTATCACCATGCACAAAACTGAAGTCCAAGTGGATCAAAGACCTCAACATAAAATCAGACACACTAAACCTGTAAGAAGAAAAATTGGGGAAGAGCCTTGACCTCATTGGCACAGGAGACAATTTCCTGAACAGAACACCAACAGCACTGACTCTAAGAGTAACAACCAATAAATGGGACCTCATGAACCTGAAAAGCTTCTACAAAGCAAAGGACACTGTCATCTGAACAAAACGACTACCTCCAGATTGGAAAAAGATCTTCACCAATCCTATATCTGACAGAGGGCTAATATCTAAAATATATAAAGAACTCAAGAAGTTAAACAACAACAAATCAAGTAATCCAATTTAAAAATAGGGCACAGAGCTAAACAGAGAATTCTCAACAGAGGAATATCAAATGGCAGAGACACACTTGAAGAAATTCTCAACATCCTTACTCATCAGGGAAATACAAATCAAAATGACCCTGATATTTCACTTTACACCCATCAGAATTGCTAAGATCAAAAACTCAAGTGACAACACATGCTGGAGAAGATATGGAGAAAGGGGAACCTACTCCACTGCTGGTGGGAATGTAAACTTTTACAACCACTCTGGAAATCAGTCTGGTGCTTTCTCATATAATTAGGAATAGCACTTCCTCAAGATCCAGCTATCCAGCTCCTAGGCATATATCCAAAAGTTGCTCAAGTATACAAAAAGGACATTTGCTCAACCATATTTGTAGCAGCTTTATTTGTTATCTCCAGAAGCTGGAAACACCCCAGATGCCCCTCAGTCGAGGAACAGATACAAAAATTGTGGGACATCTACACAATGGAATATAACTTGGCAATTAAAAACAAGGAAATCATGAAATTTGCAGGCAAACGGTGGGATCTAGAAAAGATCATCCTGAGTGAGCTATCCCAGGAGCAGAAAGACAAACCGGGTATATATTCACTTATAAGTGGGTACTAGATCCATAAGATAGGATAAGCATACTGAAGTCTGTACACCTAAAGAAGATAAACAAGAAAGAAGACCTGGGGTAAGATGATCAATCCTCACTTTGAAAGACAAAGGGATGGACATTGGAAGTAGGAGAAAACAAATAACAGGACAGGAGCCTACCACAGATGGCCTCTGAAAGACTCTACCTAGCAGTGAATCAAAGCAGATGCTCAGACTCATAACCAAACTTTCGGCAGAGTGCAGGGAATCGTATGAAAGAAGGGGGAGTTAGTAGGGCCTGGAGAAAACAGGAGCTCTACAAGGACTAAATAAAGCAGGGCACAGGGGTCTTCTATGAGACTATTTCTCCAACCAAGAACCATGTATGGATATAACCTATAACCCCTGCTTGGATGTAGCCCATGGTAGCTCAGTATCCCATTGGGTACCCTAGTAAGAGGAATCAAAGTTTATTTCTGACATGAACTCAATGACTGGCTCCCCCTGAGGGAGGAGCAGCCTTGCTAAGCCACAGATTAGGACATTGCAGCCAGTCCTGAAGATACCTGATAAGCTATGATCATATGGAAGGGAAAGAGGACCTCCCATATCAGTGGACTTTGAAGGGAGTAGGGAGGAGATGATGGAAGGAGGGTGAGATTGGGAGGAAAAAAAGGAAGGGGGCTATGACTGGGATACAAAGTGAATGACCTGTGATTAAGATAATAACAAAAAACATATAACAAAAAAACAAGGAAATCATGAAATTTTCAGGCAAATGGTGGGAACTGGAAAAGATCATCCTGAGTGAGGTATCCCAGAAGCAGAAAGACACATAGGGTATATACTCACTCATAAGTGGATATTAGAAATATAATATAGGATAAACCTACTAAAATCTGTGCACCTAAGGAACCTAATCAGGAAGGAGGACTCTCACTAAGATGCTCAATCCCCATTCAGAAAGGCAAAGAGGATGGGCATCAGAAGAAGGAGAAAACAGGGATCAGGACAGGAGCCTACAACAGAGGGCCTCTGAAAGGCTCTACTCTGCAGGGTATGGAGGCAGATGCTGAGACTCATAGCCAAACTTTAGGTAGAGTGGAGCCAACCTTATGAAAGAAGTGGGAGATAGTAAGACCTGGAGAGGACAGGAGCTCCACAAGGAGTGCAACAGATCCAAAAAGTCTAGGACCAGGGGTCTTTCCTGAGACTGATACTCTAACCAAGGACCATTCATGGAGATAACCTAGAACCCCTGCACAGATGCAGCCCATGGCAATTCAGTGTCCAAGTGGGTTCCATAGTAATGGGAACATGGACTGTCTCTGACATGAACTGATTGGCCTGCTCTTTTATCACTCCCGCCTGAAGGGGGAGCAGCCTTACCAGGCCACAGAGGAAGACAATGCAGCCACTCCTGATGTGAACTCATAGACTAGGATCAGAAGGAAGGAGAGGAAGACCTCCCTTATCAGTGGATTTGGGGAGGATTATGGGTAAAGAAAGGGAAAGTACGGTGGTATTAGAAGTGTAGGAGGAAGGGAACTACAGGGGGGATACAAAGTGAATAAACTGTAATTAATAAAAACAAAAATAATACTTTAAAAGAAGTTTACATGAATATTAAATAAGAATTAGCATATTATTTTACTCTTTAACAATATAATGATGTTTGTTAAGCTTTTCAGAGCAATATCATAAATTTACGTATTTTAATATTTAAATATATCTCATATTGTTAAGTACAAATGGCATTAAATTGAAATATTTACCATCTTATCTATTTTTGAAAACTATGACTGTTCCATAGTTCTGTGATCAATAAATCATTACCACACATCCTTGTATATTTGAATAGACATGTCTCCCTAAAAGGGAAACCAGGGAGCACATTAATGGCTGTCAACCTCATTATTCATTAGGAAATGCAAATCAAAATCACAGTGAGACAGCACTTCGAACCACTAGGATGGTTATTATGGAAACAACTATTAATAAACAAGTGCTGGCTAGAACACAGAGCAATTAGAAGCCTCATGGAGGTGGAGATAGGAGATGAAGCTGCCACTTTGGAAAAGAAGCAATCCTTACAAAGTTAAATGTGGAGTTGACAGTGTTTCTTGCAGAAGACAGGATCCTGTAACTTCTTTTTTTAATCTTTTTAATTAAATTTTTATTTTTTATATTTATTACAGTTTATTTACTTTGTATCCCAGCGTAAACCCCTCCCTTATTCCCTCCCAATCCCATCCTTCCTCTCTCATCTCCTCCCTGCCCCTCTTTCCACACTTACAAAGACAAATGGGATGGACATTGGAAATAGGAGAAATCAAGTAACAGGACAGGAACCTACCACAGAGGGCCTATGAAAGACTCTACCTAGCAATGTATCAAAGCAGATGCTGAGACTCATAACTAAACCTTGGGCAGAGAGCAGGGAATCATATGAAAGAAGGGGGAGTTAGTAAGACCTGGAGAGGACAGGAGCTCCACAAGGATCCTGTAACTTCTAACCATACTTCCTCTAATGTTAAAAATCCGTGTATTTGATAGCTTCCAGGATACAAGGGACATTGCAGGTTACATTAAGTTGATGGATTTGAGGTTACTATTTCTTCTGGGAACTTTGATAGATTCACAAGTCAGTACAAATGAGGCAAGGAAAACAGAACAGCAAAGTCTTAAATATGTTACTCCTCTAGCTGTGAAGAACTATGGTGTGTGGCTTTCTTATTTGTATCTGCAAAACCATTGCTACCAAAGAAGCTACTGTTGTGAGGGACCTGGGGACACAGTTCATTCTTTAGCAACAAGCATGGATCAAGAAAAGTTGGGCAGAAATTTCAACCAGCAGTATTTAACTTCATGTAGTTTTCTATGACAAGATATATGCCAAAGGAAAATGATAACACATGGAAAGATTGATTGAATGGAAAATATTAGTGAACATGAGAAAGGGGAATACATATTTAACAATATTTTTTGAGTCACTAGAAGTCAAATTCTGCATACCCTCAAAATTCTGTCTCTATATTTTTCTGTCTTATGTTTATAAAAACACAAATGATATTGAATGCCAAAGTAAGGTGGTATTTATAATAAAGCACACACTAAGTACACAGCTGTAAAAGGATGAAGTACTAAGTAGGATACGGTGAGTGTCAAGTTTCACCAAATGTGAAGGAGAGAGGTGTTGGAGTTTATATAGAAACACTGCTCATAATCTTAGATTGCTAAGACTTGTGTTAAGGTTCATTTCTATGTTTACTTTTAAAATTAATATTATCATATTTCTAAACATCAAATTGGTATAAGTCACACCTCTTGAGGCAGATTGCCTAAGTTGATGGCTTTTTCTGTCACTGATAAATTATCTACTATCAGATGAATGATTAAACACATCCATTGTCTTTTGTCAAATAGAGAAGGACTTAGCACAAACCAATTAGGTGAAGGCGAAGGTCAAGTGAAAGAAATGCATGTTTTTTCTGCTAGAATGATTTCTTAAACATTATTTTTCTGTCTTATAAACATAATGTTAAAATTCATCTTTATTTATTAGATTTCATGAACATTGTCTTATAAGTATGATCAAAATATAAAGGTACATTTATTGATCATTGATTACATGCTAGAAGATTGCAGTGTTTAAATGTTTTATTATATTTATTATCATAAACATCACTTCTATTACATTCTTGATTTTCTAGAATATTAAATTATTAATTTGTTTTCCTACATGTAATTTTCATTATGCTTAGAGAAAAACATGATCAACCATTGTTTTTTTTTTTTATTTTTCCCTTTAAACTATGGCTTATATTTTATTGTAGTATTTTGAAACTATCTATACATTTTTTGCCTATAGCAACAAAAAATTTAAAATGCAGTTATAATATTGGTGTGGAAGTATGCTTGGCTATATGCATGTATGCAGCACTTAGCATTTTGTAAGTTCTCAAATATCATTTTCTATGATGTGAAATCCTAATGAGCTGAAATACTGTTGATTAATAGAAGTAAGTAGTAATTAGTGTTCAAGTTGTTTACAAAGTACAAGGGACCCCCCCAAAATAACAAAGGTTTTTGCTATTTTCCTTGTTTTTACCCCAATAGCTGAATGCAAGTCATTTGGCTGATGACACTGTACACTTCAGAAATTAGGTCTTAGAGGACTGATTTGAGCTCTATCTGACCCAAAACCCTCGTTCCTGATGACTAGCTCTCATAGTATGGGAAGGTTTGAGGCAAGCTTCCAAGAAAGGAAAGGAATTATTACTGTTACACAACTGTAATGTTAATGGTACAAAGCAATGACTGACATGGTGAGATGTTCCCACATGTGATTATATCTACACAGTAGCTGATTGTAGTCTAATAGCTGGAAGGAAATCATGCCTAGTACTGTAAACCTAGCCAATCACCTTGTGAGCTCATGGACCTGAGAGGGGAAACTACAACTACCATTTCCTAAACCAGTTTATCTTTTAACTGTGCTCTAAATACTTCTTACAACACTCATAAATTGTGGCTTCCACCTCTCACTAAGAAGTTTCTTTATGCAGCAGAGAGAAACCATTACAGAAAATCACAGCTGGTCAACATGCAGAGAACAAATGACCTTGCAATGCCCGGCATCATTTGAAGTATCTATACCAAAACCGCACCTTAAGACCAGGCATCATCCAGAACATGAGGTAGAAAGATTGAAAGTGACAAAGAATCAGTGACAAATTCTGTGTGTGATTGTGCCTTCTAACTATGACGGAGAAGTTGCCTAATCATGGTTGCCTAAACAAGACCTGAACAATGAGAACACCAGTTGACATGCCATCATAGATTGGGGAAATCTTGTGGGCCTTACCGCTAGATGAAGAGCTATAAGAAATTACTGACCTCTGAGAGCAAAACAGTTAGTCTCTTCCAGAGATGATCTTCCTGAGTGGTTATTCAACAACAAATGGTCAGTTCTAAAATTATAAGTATTTAAGTAAAACTAAATGGACTCAGTAGTTTGTTTTGATGCATTTTCAATGTGCATGTGAATATATGTGTGTTTGTAATTGTGTCTTTGTGTGTAACAATAATAATTAAAGCAAATCATCATCAATTTGAGAGTGGGCAGAGGGCATGGGGGAATTGAGGAAAAGGGAGAAATCATGGAATTTTTTAATTGAAAATAATATCAGAATCTTTTTAAAATTGATACGAGGTGTTGTCTTCTAACAGTTTTGGCATTCAGAGCTCATGGCTTGCCTGTCACAACCAATTTTTTGCATGCTTACACTGCATTGCTCATTTCAAAGTTTGATACTCACATTGTCATATTTTATGGACACATCTCCTGTCTGTGCTTCAGACATAAACATGCAGCTGCTCTGCACCGATCATCTGCTGCACTGCTTCAGCAAATCAGCAGCTTTCACATCAGGCATTCCAGAGCAGAAGCAGACATGAGAGAGGAAATTTGGTTTTCAATATGAACTTTGAAACAGCTGTTCATAACGGCCACATTTTCTTCTCTGATTCCAGAAATGTGCAAAGGGAGTTGGTCACTCTTTGCAAAGGAAAGAAACTTTAAAATGCCATGCTAGACTCTATGGAAAGAGAAGTTTGTGGCAAAAAAAAAATTGTGAGTAGTCTCTTTACCTTGTGGTTAAATAGTGACCTTAGCACCTCACCCCATCCTCATGCCTGCTTTCATGCATCATTCTTTTTATCATCTCTGATGCCTGCGTGACTTGTTTACTTACTCCTTGCATCTGAGAGAGGTCTTTACATTAGGATGATTTATCCGTGTAGTTAACACTCATGAGATGTTTTCATGGCAGACCACTCAACAGCTGAGGTTAAAGATTTATTTAGTTTAAAGAAACTTTCTCTGTAGTCAGCTAGCTGTTGTTTCTGTGATTAATTGAAAAGTAATAAGAAGTTGTGGCATATACTCCTTAAATTAGAATAATAAAACCAGCAAAGAATGAACATTTAAACCTACAGATATAAATAAAATCCCTAATCCTTAAAACAGATGAATGCAACTTTACGTGTGTGTTAGCGTTTCATCATTTTCATAAAATATTGGAGTTAAATAATGTAAAAAGAGAAAAAGTTTTACTTTTGAATATCTTGTCCATGTTTGACTGGTTCCATTGTCTTTTAAATTCTGATACAGAGAAAAAAAAAATACCAGAAACAAATTATTGACTTCATGAGAGCCAGGAAACACAGAGGGAATGAGAAAGGTCTTGTGACAATATGTGCCCTTCAAAGACATGTCAAGTGGTCAGATTCATCCAACTTGCTCCATACTCTATGAACCCACTTTGTTATGAGCAGTTCTCAGCACATTATCCCACTGGTAAGGTTTGTGCCCTCCTGATCCATTACAACTTTGTAGCCACAAGTGGTGGCACAAGTCTCCAATAGATGAGGCTTTTGTGTGACATTTTCAAAATAAATCGGCAATAATTGTGTAGGGTGTGCGCTTGCTTGGTAGTGCAAGTGACAGAACATAAAGGAGTGGCCTTTTGACAGGAATACCACTATTGGTCACATAAGAAGTATGCATTTCAGTTCATAATAGGAGAAAAGGTGTAACAAGTGCAGCAAGCTACTACTCAGCAGTAATGGGAAAAGAGTCTGTCTTTATTTGCTTTTGATTTTAATACTGCAATACTACCGATTTCCTTGTTGTTCTTCTGTGTATTTGTTAAAAGGGTATTGTCTAAGTTCTGAAAAATATATCATCTCCTATTCAAAAAACAAATGGTTACAAAATGATAGCCTACAGACTGGAAAAGGATCTTCACCAACCCTATATCTGACAGAGGGCTAAAATCCAGAATATATACAAAAGTTAAAAAGAAGTTAAAAAGCAAGAAATAAAGTAATACAATTAAAAAAATGGGGTATACAAAATTAATAAAGTGTAATTAATTAAAAAAATGGGGTACAGAGCTAAACAGAGAATTCTCTGTAGAAGAATACAGAATGACAGAGAAAGACTTAAAGAAATGCTCAACAATGAGACTCATAAACAAATTTTGGGCAGAGTGCAGGGAATCTTATGAAAGAAGGGGGAGGTAGTGGGACATCGAAAAGACAGAAGGTCTACAAGCATAGCAACAAAACCAAAATATCTGGGCACAGGGATCTTTTCTGAGACTGATACTCCAACTTAGGACTATTCATGAATATAACCTAGAACCCCTGCTCAGATATAGCCCATGGCAACACAGTGTCCAAGTGGGTTCCCTAGTAAGGGGAACAGGGACTGTGTCTGACCTGAACTCAGTGGCTGGCTCTTTGATTGCCATCATTGATGGGGGAGCAGCCTTGCCAAGCCACAGAGGAGAACAATGCAGCCATTTCTGATGAGACCAGATAAGCTAGGGTCAGATGGAAGGGAGGAGGACCTCCTCTATCCATGGACATGGAGAGGGGCATAGGAGGAGATGAGGGATGGAGGGGTTTGCAGGGGAGGAGGAAGGGGGCTACATCTGGGATACAAAGTTTTAAAATGTAATTAATATAAAAAATAAAAATGTAATTAAAAAATGTTCAATGTCCTTAGTCATTAGGGAGATGCAAATCAAAATGACCCTGCGATTTTATCTTATACCCATCAGAATGGCTAAGATCAAAACTCAAGTGACAATACATGCTGGAAAGGTTGTGGAGAAAGGGGAACTCTCCTCCATTGCTGGTGGGGATGTAAACTTGTACAACCACTTTGGAAAACAATCTGGTGCTTTCTCAGACAATTAGGAATAGTGCTTCCTCAAGATCTAGCTATACTACTCCTACACATATATCCAAAATATGCTCAAGTACACAAGGACATTTGTTCAATCATGTTGGTAGCAACTTTATTCATAATAGTCAGAACCTGGAAATAACCAGAATGTACATCAATGGAGGAATGGATATAGAAATTGTGATATCTTTACACAATGGAATATTACTCAGCAATTAAAAACAAGTAAATCATGAAATTTGCAGGCAAATTGTGGGAACTAGTAAAGATCATCCTGAGTGAGGTATCCCAGAAGCAGAAAGACATACCCGGTATATATCCACTTATAAGTGGATACTAGACATATAACAGGATAAACCTAAAAATATCTGTACACCTAAAAAGCTTAGCTGGAAGGTAAATCCTGGGTAATATAATCAATCCTGACTCAGAAAGTTAAATGGGATGGACATTAAAAGAAAGAGAAAACAGGAAACTGGACAGGAGCCTACCACATAGGGCCTCTGAAAGACTCTACTTAGCATTGTATCAAAGCAGATACTGAGACACATAAACAAAGTTTGGGCAGAGTGCAGGGAATCTTAGGAAACAAGAGGAGATAGTGAGACCTGGAGAGGATAGGAACTCCACAAGGAGAGCAACAGAACCAAAACATCTGGGCACATGTGTCTTCTCTGAGACTGCTACTCCAAGCAAGCACCAGTCATGGATATAACCTAGAACCCCTGCTCATAATGGCAGCTCAGTATCCCAGTGGATACTCTAGTAAGGGGAACAGGGACTGTGTCTGACATGAACCCATTGGCTAACTCTTTGACCACCTCCCCTTGATGGGGGAGCAGCCTTGCCAGGCAACAGAAGAGGACAATGCAGCCAGTTCTGATGAGACCTGATAAGCTAGGGTCAGATGGAAGGGGAGAAGGACCTCCCCTATAAGTGGACTTGGGGAGTGGCATAGGAGGAAATGAGGCAGGGAGAGTGGAAGTGAGAGGGGATGAGGGAGAGGGCTATAGCTGAGATACAAAGTGAATCAATTATAATTAATATAAAAAATAAAAATTTAATTAAAAATCAAATTGTTAAGTTTATGGTTATAAGTTAATAACAACTTCTATTCTGTCATACCTTTTTCATATTTTAACATTAGATAATATAATTGACTTTGATTTAAATGTCAGTATTGGAGAAATGTCTTGCTTTTACAGAGGACTGAAGTTTGCTTTCTAGTATCCACTGTGGTTTGATAACTGTTTGTAACTGAATTTCTGGAAGAAGGGGTGCCCTCTTCTAACTTTCATGATCACCAGAAAAATGTGGTGTACATAAAGACAAAATAAACAAGGCTTAAACACATTAAAAATAAAATAGTTCAATCTAAAATAATTTTAAGAATTACTTTATTATATAATGTTATGTTATGTAGCTTGGTGTTCTTGTGGGTCTTCTCACAATGAGAGATGTCTCTGACTCTTTTGCTTGCTCTTGAGGCTCCTTTCCTCCTACTGGGTTGCCTCATCCAGTCTTGAAAAGAAGGTATGTGACTAGTCTTATTTTTAACTTGTTATGCAATATTTGGTTGATATAACTTGGAGGACTGCTCTTTTCTGAGGGGAAACAAAGAAGAAGTTGATATGAGGAAGAGGGAAAATTGTGGAAGACAGACTGGGAGGAGAAAAGGGAGAGGAAACTGTGGTTGGAATGTAATGGATGAAAGAAGAGTAAATTAAAAAGTCGCAGCAATAATTTTTATAGCTTGATTCCATTTTATGTAAAGTGTAAACATCCGGCAAAATGTTTTCTTTCCTTTTTTATTAATTACCTGTGTGACCATTATGTCTTGTATCCCCTTGAGATTGAAGGATTACTTATATCAGGATTAATTATGCTAGACAAGCACTTCCCTACTAAGTTATGCCCATGGTCCCCATTTTTTTCTTTTACTTTGAGTCAGGGTTTCATGAGGTTGTCCAGTGTGTCCTTGAACTCACAATTTAGTTAAGGGAGATCCTGAATGCCTTCAGCCACAAACCTCCCAAGTAGCTGAGATAAAATTCTCCACAATCAGTGTTAGATGCCTTATTCCTTTTTAATCTGTCTATCAGCAATGTATGATTTTGAACATTGAATAAATGAGATCATGTATAATTACATTTATATCTATGAGGTTTTCCCATTTCCTCCATGAGCATCATGATTATGAAAATGAGTCAATCAGGATGCTTTGTGAAACTATTGCTTCACAAATTTATGAAACTTTGTGTCATACTGGATTTTACTGAATGAATTTCAAAATGTGCTTATCCACCTCACTACTGATGCACACTTGATTTTGTCTAGTTTTGAACAATATGCTCAGTGCTGTTACTTAAAAGAGCAGCCCACATTAATGTAATTAACTTGTTTATTTCAGATATTAAATAAAACTTTTATTTTATCTCTGTATCATCACTTTTTAGAAAAAAATTCAAAAGTTTTCTTTAGGTGTCAGAATCAGAAATCTCCATGCTGGACACTATCCTTAGTTTTCTCCCATTAGTAGAATATGAGCAACCCAATCCCAGGGATTCTCAATCAGCAAGTATTGATTACACATCTATAATTCGAAAGAGCGATGTTTATGCATTGCTCTGTGGTATTCAAATCTTTGGCTTTTTTCACTATATTTGCCTAAGATAATAAGACATTGTTTTTATATGACTTACATGCTCTATACATAAAATACTTAAGAGATGGGGCAAAATAATAATGTCTATTAAAATATATTTTATATTTATATATTACTCAAATGATTATTTATTAAACTAGATACATATAAAATAAATAAGTTATATGTAGCCCCAATTATATTCTCTATATGTATTTGTAAGTACAAAAGTTATACAATGTGTATATATAAATATATATATGCATACATAACAAATGCAAATAATTAGCTTTTGTTACCTTCATTAGATTATTTTAGAAGAATGAAATAAAATTATTTGAAAGAACAGAAAAGAAAAGAAACAGGACAGGAGCCTTCCGCAGAAGACCTCTGAAAGACTTGACCCACCAGGGTATCAAAGGAGATACTGAGACTCATAGCCAAATTTTGGGCAGAGTACAGGGGGTCTTATGGAAGAAAAGAGATACCAGAAAGACCTAGAGGGGACAGGAACTAAAAAGGAGAACAGCAGAGCCAAAAAACCCGGGCCCAGTGGGTCCTGCAGAGACCAATACTCCAACCAAGGACCATGCATGGAGAATACTTAGAAACTCTGCTGAGAGGAAGCCCAGAGGCTGCTCAGTTTCTGAGTGGGTTCCCTAATGAGGGGTAGAGGCTGTCTTTGACATGAACTCAGTGGCCAGCTCTTTGATCACCTCCCCCTGGGGGGTGCAGCCTTACCAGGCCATAGAGGATGATGCAGCCAGTCCTGATGAGACCTGATAAGCAAGGGTCAGATAGAAGGTAGGAAGTCCTCTACCATCAGGGGACTATGGAAAGGGCATAGGGGGAAAAGTGGGAGGGTGGGTTAGACTGGTTGGAGAGAAGGGAGGGGCTGCAGAGGGGATACAAAGTAAATAAATTGTAATACATAAATAAATACTACTCAGCAATTAAAAACAAAAAAATCATGAAATTTGCAGGCAAATGGTGGGATCTAGAAAAGACCATCCTGAACGAGGTATACAAGAAGCAGAAAGACACACATGGGATATACTCACTTATATGTGGATATTAGACATACAATATAAGATAATCATACTAAAATCTGTACACCTAAAGAAGCTAAGCAAGGGGAGGGGGGCAAGATGGCGGCGCCAGGAGGACTCTCATTCTGAGGAGCAGCACAGCAGGATTGGCACAGTAACCAGCAATCAGAACTCGCAGCCATAAAACACAAGTAATTGTGTTTCACAGGTGAGAGGATACCCCACGGTGGGGGATTCAATCAGCTTTAACTCACCCGGCTAAACCTCGGAAGAGATCCCCGTTCCGCCAGGCGCTTGGTCGCCAGCCCACAGCTACCGGCCAGCGCGATCTGGCCACGGTCCCAGACTGAACTGTGGGCCCACAATACCATAGACTGGATTTCCGTCGATAGATAACCTCACGGAGCAGAAAACGATTGGGACTGACCTCAGGTCACCCAGACATCCCCTGGAAAAGACTCGGGTTCCGCGGGTGCCCCAAGAGCCAGTCCGGACCCAGAGCCGGGACACAGGCGCCTGCACGGAGCCCAGTCTGCACGCGTGATTCGCTGCCTCAGATAGAACTGTGAGCACCAGGGCACGAGGGCACCAGACTGCATGTCTCTGGCAGGAGGAAACCGCCAGCGGAGGGGGTCAGCAGCTCTAACGCTTAGGACACCCAGCACCAAAACACTAACTGGACTTACGCAAACTCTAGTGCAGGCAGGAGCGCTGTGCTCTGCCGCCATTATTGAGTTCCACTAATGCACTGGGACACACAGCTGCATCCTCAGACCTACAAAAATCAGAGAGCCATTACAGCAGCCCTCAGATACTGTGCCAACGATCAACCAGTTATCCCTAGCTAGACTGTCAAAACTGTGGGAATCCCTGGTTTTTCAAGAGAGCTGCACCCACAGCGTCTGGACCAGAGCAGTGCCTGTAGCCTCCATCACAGACAGGGACACACAGCTTCTGGTCCAGAGTGAGGCACCCAGCCTCAAGACCAGAGCAGCGCCCCCAGGTGCCAACTCAACCAAGGTGCATATCCTCCTGCACAGAGACTTGCTGAGTGCACCTCTCACTTTCCCGGACAGAACTGTGCGCCCCAGGATAGCAGACTGAGTTTCCCTGTTGGGAGAAAAACCCACAGCTAGGGAATCAGCAGTTTCTTCAAGAGGACTGTACATGGAAATTTAGTGAGCAGCAGCACACTAAATTTATAACAAGAAACCCAGCAGTGGGGCAGCTGTCTTGAGAAATTCTATGGGTAAGAGGAGATCCCCCCTGACTAACATAGACCACAGCTACTACTCAGGGCTATAAACCTGAGGTGAGCAGTGGCAACTCCTGAGAAACACTGGCCATACCGTGACCATAACCAAAAAGCAGAGAAGGACTCCTTCAGGAAAAATCATCTGCCGGCCAAGGGGATACTCCCTACCTCAGGACTCCAGGAAGCACAGAAACTAACAGCCAAAACCTAAATCAGCCCAATGGGTAGAGGTCAGCGTAAAGGCTCAACCAACAAAAGACAGAGCAATATGGCATCTCCAGAACCCAGCCATCCAGGGGCGAACAGCCCTGGACAATGCAGCATAATAGAAAATCAAGAAGATGACCTTACATCTATGCTGATGAAGAGGATAATAGAGGAAACAAATAAAATACTTAAAGAATTAGAGGAAGATAAAGCCAAACAGTTCATGGCTATCCGTAAAGAAATGGAGGAAGTTAAAGACATGCAGATTATGGCCATCCTTGAAGAAATACGGGAAGATGCAGCCAAACAGCTTGTGGCTTTCAGAGAGGAAATAATTAAAACACTGAAAGAAATAAAAGAGACAGAGTTGAAGGAACTAAAAGAAAAAGAGGAAAATACAAGCAGACAGGTGAAGGAATTAAACAAAACAACTCAAGACCTGAAGATAGAACAAGAAAAATTAAAGAAAACACAAACGAAGGAAATAATGGAGAGGAAGAATTTAGGGAAGAAAACAGGAACTACAGAGGTAAGCATAACCAACAGACTACAAGAAATGGAAGAAAGAATCTCAGGTGTAGAAGATACAATGGAAGAAATTGATGTATCTGTCAAAGAAAATGTTAAATCCAAAAAATTCCTGACACAGACCGTCCAAGAAATCCAAGACAATAGGAAAAGACAAAAACCTAAGAATAATAGGAATAGAGGAAAAAGAAGACTCCCTTCTCCAAAGCCCAGAAAATATTTTCAACACAAAAGAATTTACCTTTTTCTCAGCACCTCATGGAACCTTCTCCAAAATAGACCATATAGTTGGTCACAAAGCAAGCCTCAACAGATACAAGAAGACTGAAATAATCCCTTGTATCCTGTCTGATCACCATGGAATAAAGCTGGACTTCAACAACAACAGAAATAGCAAAAAGCCCACACACACATATGGAAACTGAACAACTTGTTACTAAATGACAGCTGGGTCAGGGAAGAAATAAAGAAAGAAATTAAAGTCTTCCTAGAACTCAATGAAAATGAAGACACAACATACCCAAACTTGTGGGACACAATGAAAGCAGTGCTAAGAGGAAATTTCATAGCACTAAGTGCCTTCAAAAAGAAATTCGAGACAGCTCATTCAAGCAACTTAATGGCCCACTCAAAAACCCTAGAAAATGGCCCTAGATGGCCTTAATGGCCCTAGAAAAAGAAGCAGACACACCAAAAAGGAGTAGACGGCTGGAAATAATCAAACTCAGGGCTGAAATCAATCAATTAGAAACAAATAAAACAATTCAAAGAATCAATGAAACCAAGAGCTGGTTCTTTGAGAAAATCAACAAGATAGACAAACCCTTAGCAAAGCTAAATAAAAGGCAGAGAGACACCACCCAAATCAACAAAATCAGAAATGAAAAGGGGGACATAACTACAGACACTGAGGAAATCCAAACAATCATTAGGACTTACTTCAAAAGTCTATATGCCACAAAATTTGAAAATCTAAAAGAAATGGACAATTTTCTTGATCAATTTGACTTACCAAAGCTGAATCAGGACGAGGTAAATCAATTAAATAGTCCTATATCCCCCAAAGAAATGGAAGTAGTCATCAACAGTCTCCCATCCAAAAAAAGCCCAGGACCAGATGGCTTCAGCGTAGAATTCTATCAGACCTTCAAAGAAGAGCTAACTCCAATTCTCTTCAAACTATTCCACAAAATAGAAACAGAAGGAACATTACCAAACTCATTCTATGAAGCCACAGTCACCTTGGTACCTAAACCTCACAAAGACTCAACAAAGAAAAGAATTTCAGGCCAATCTCCCTTGTGAACATTGATGCAAAAATACTTAACAAAATACTTGCAAACCGAATCCAAGAACACATCAAAGATATTATCCACTATGACCAAGTAGGCTTCAAACCAGGTATGCAGGGGTGGTTCAATATACGGAAATCCATCAATGTGATCCACCATATTAACAAACTGAAAGAAAAAACCCACATGATAATCTCCCTAGATGCTGAAAAAGCATTTGACAAAATCCAACATCCATTCATGTTTAAAGTACTGGAGAGATCAGGGATACAAGGCACATATCAAAACATAGTAAAGGCGACATACAGCAAGCCTATAGCCAATATCAAACTGAACAGAGAGAAACTTAAAGCAATCCCACTGAAATCAGAGACAAGAAAAGGCTGCCCACTCTCTCCATATCTCTTCAACATAGTGCTGGAAGTCCTTGCTAGAGCAATAAGACAGTTGAAGGAGATCAAGGGGATACAGATGGGAAAGGAAGAAGTCAAATTATCACTATTTGCAGATGATATGATAGTATACATGAGTGACCCCGAAACCTCTACCAGGGAACTGCTACAGTTGATAAACACCTTCAGCAAAGTGGCCGGATACAAAATTAACTAAAAAATATCAGTAGCACTCCTGTATACAAAAGACAAAAGGGCTGAGAAAGAAATTAGAGAAACAACACCATTCACAATAGCCACAAATGACATAAAGTACCTTGGTGTAACCCTAACCAAGCAAGTCAAAGACTTGTATGAAAAAAATTTCAAGTCTCTGAAGAAAGAATTAGAGGAAGATATGAGAAGATGGAAAGATGTCCCATGCTCATTGCTTGGCAGGATTAACATAGTAAAAATGGCCATCTTACCAAAAGCAATCTACAGATTTAATGCAATTCCCATCAAATTGCCAACACAATTCTTTACAGACCTGGAAAGAAAAATTCTCAACTTCGTATGGAATAACAAGAAACCGAGAATTGCTAAAACAATCCTCTACAATAAAAGATCTTCTGGAGGTATCTCCATCCCTGATTTCAAGCTGTACCATAGAGCAACAGTTATAAAAACTGCATGGTACTGGCATAGAAACAGAATGGTGGATCAATGGAATTGAACAGAAGACCCAGAAATAAACCCACACACTTACAGACACCTGATTTTTGACAAAGATGCCAAAACCATACAATGGAAAAAAGGTAGCATCTTCAACAAATGGTGCTAGTCCAACTGGATGTCTACATGTAGAAAATGAAAATAGATCCATACTTATCACTCTGCACAAAACTGAAGTCCAAGTGGATCAAAGACCTCAACATAAAACCAGACACATTAAATCGGCTAGAAAAAAAAAGTGGGGAATACCCTAGAACTCATTGGTACAGGAGAAAACTTCCTGAACAGAACACCAACAGCACAGGCTCTAAGAGCAACAATCAATAAATGGGACCTCATGAAACTGAAAAGCTTCTGTGAAGCAAAGGACACCGTCATCAAAACAAAGCGACTGCCTACAGATTGGGAAAGAATCATCACCAACCCTTTATCTGACAAGAGGATTCATCTCCAATATATAAAGAACTAAACAAGCTGAAAAGCAACAAACCAAGTAATCCACTTAATAAATGGGGAATAGAGCTAAAGAGAGAATTCTCTGTAGAGGAATATTGATTGGCAGAGAAGCACTTAAAGAAATGTTCAACCTCATTAGCCATTAGGGAAATGCAAATCAAAACAACCCTGAGATTTCACCTTACACCCATCAGAATGGCCAAGATGAAAAACTCAAGGGACAACACATGCTGGAGAGGTTCTGGAGAAAGGGGAACCCTTCTCCACTGCTGGTGGGAATGTAAACTGGACCACTCTGGAAATCAATCTGGTGCTTTCTCAGACAACTAGGAATAGCGCTTCCTCAAGATCCAGCCATACCCCTCCTAGGTATATACCCAAAAGAGGCTCAAGTACACAAAAAGGACATTTGCTCAACCATGTTTGTAGCAGCTTTATTTGTAATAGCCAGAAGCTGGAAACAACCCAGATGCCCCTGTGGTACATCTATACAATGGAGTATTACTCAGCAATGAAAAATAAGGAAATCATGAAATTTGCAGGTAAATGGTGGGACCTGCAAAGGATCATCCTGAGTGAGTTGTCCCAGAAGCAAAAAGACACACACGGTATATACTCACTCATATAAACATACAACATAGAATAAACCCACTAAAATCTGTACATCTAAACAAACTAAGCAAAAGAGAGGACCCTAACTAAAACGTTCAAACCTCATCCTGAAAGGCAAAGAGGATGGTCATCAGAAGAAAAAGAAAATAGGAAACAACCTCGGAACCTGCTACAGAGGGCCTCTGAAAGCCACAAGAAAACAGGAAACAACCTTGTAACCTGCCACAGAGGGCCTCTGAAAGCCTCTGCAGTATAGACTGTCAAAGCTGCTGAGCCTGATGGACAACTGATGGGCAGAGTGAATGGAATTTTATATAAGAAGTGGGAAATAGTAAGAGCTGGAGGGGACAGGAACTCCACAAGCAGAACAACAGAACAAGATAATTTGAACACAGGGAATTTCCCAGAGACTCATTCTCCAACCAAGGACTATTCGTGGAGATAACCTAGAACCCCTGCACAGATGTAGCCCATGGCAGTTCAGTGTCCAAGTAGGTTACATAGTAATGGGAAGAGGGACTGCATCTGACATAATGTGATTGGCCTGCTCTTTGATCACCTTCCACTGAGGGGGGAACAACCTTACCAGGCCATGGTAGAGGACAATGCAGCCACTTTTGATGAGAACTGATAGACTGAGATCAGAAAGGAAAGGAGAACCTCCCTTATCAGTGGACTTGGGGAGTGGCATGCATGCAGAAAGGGGAGGGAGGGTGGGATCGGGAGGGGAGGATGGAGGGGCTTATGGGGGGATACAAAATGAATAAAGTGTAATTAATAAAAAATTTAAAAAAAAGAAGCTAAGCAAGAAGGAGGACCCTGGTTAAGATGCTCATCCTCATTCTGAAAGGCATTGGAAGAGAGAGAAAATAGGACAGGAACCTACCACACAGGGCCTCTGAAAGACTACCTAGCAGGATTTCAAAACATATGCTGAGATTCATAGCCAAATTTTGGGCAGAGTGCAGGGAATTATATGAAAGAAAGGGGAGATAGAAAGACCTGGATGGGACAAGAGCTCCATAAGGAGAGCAACAGAACCAAAAAACCTAGACACAAGGGTCTTTTGTGAGACTGATTCTCCAACTGAGGACCATGCATGGATATAACCTAGAACCCCTGCACAGATGTAGCACATGGCAGCTCAGTGTCCAAGAGGGTTCCATAGTAATGGGAACAGGGACTGTCTCTGATACGAACTGGCTCTTTGATCACCTTCCCCTGAGGGGGGAGCAGCCTTACCAGGCCACATTGGAAGACAATGAAGCCAGTCTGATGAGACCTGATAGGCTAGGTTCAGATGGAATGGGAGGAGGACCTCCCCTATCATTGGACTGGGGGAGGGGCAGAGGCGAAGAAGAAGGATGAAAGGTGGGATTTGGAGGGGACAAATCTGAGATACAAAGTGAATAAACTATAATTAATAAAAAACAAAATTAAAAAATGTACATTCACATTAAAAAATAAATAAAAGATGCCTTTTGTGGTAGACTCCTGTCATAAGTTCAAGGCACATCCCATTTGTCTTTCTAAATGAGGATTAATCACCTTCGCCTGTGTCCACTTTCTTGATTATCTTCTTTAGGTGTGTAGATTTCATTATGTTTATCATGTCTTGAAGGTCTATATAAGCGAGTATATACCAAGTTTGTCTTTCTCCTTCTGGGATACTTCACTCAGAATGATCTTTTCTAGATCCCACCACTTGCCTGCAAATTTCATGATTTCCTCCTTTTTGATTGCTGAGTAGTATTCCATTGTGTAAAAATACCACAATTTCTGTATCCATTCCTCCGTTGATGGACATCTGGGTTGTTTCCAAGTTCTGGCTATTACAAATAAAGCTGCTACGAACATGGTTGAACAAATGTCCTTGTTGTGTACTTGAGCAAATTTTGGGTATATACCTAGGAGTGGTATAGCTGGGTCTTGAGGTAGCACTACTCCTAGTTGTCTGAGAAAGCGCCAGATTGACTTCCAGAGTGGTTGAACCAGTTTACATTCCCACCAGCAATGGAGGAGGGTTCCCTTTTCTCCACAACCTCTCCAGCATGTGCTATCACTTGAGTTTTTCATCTTGGCCATTCTGATGGGTGTAAGGTGAAATCTCAGGGTCGTTTTGATTTGCATTTCCCTAATGGCTAATGAGGTTGAGCATTTCTTTAAGTGTTTCTCTGCCATTCGATGTTCCTCTTTCGAGAATTCTCTGTTTAGCTCTGTTCTGTTTCAAAGCAGACACTAAGACTCATAACCAAACCCTCGGCAGAGTGCAGGGAATCATATGAAAGAAGGGAAGTTAGTATGATATGGAAAGGATAGGAGCTCTACAAGGACCAAATATATCTGGGCACAGGGTCTTTTCTGAGACTGAAACTCAACCAAGGACCATCTATGGATATAACCTAGAACTTCTGCTCGGATGTGGCCTGTGGTAGCTCAGTAACCAAGTAGTTTTCCAAAGTAAGGGGGACACGGACTATTTCTAACAGGATCTCAAGGGCAGGCTGTTTGACACCTCCCCCCAGGGGAGGAGCAGTCTGTTAGGCCACAGAGGAGGACTTTACAGCCAGCCCTGAAGATACCTGATAAAACAGGGACAGATGAAAGGGGAGGAGGTCCTCCCCTATCAGGGGACTTGGAAAGGGGCAGGGAGGAGACCAGGGAGGGAGTGTGGGGTTGGGGAGGGAATGAGGGAGCGGGATACAGCTGGGACACGGAGTTAAGAAAATGTAACTAAAAAGAAAAAATAAAAAAAAAAAAAAAAAAAGGAAACCAAAGGAAAAAAAAAAAAAAAGGTAAAGGACTCTGATTTGATTCTTTCTTAGTTAATACTTTAAAAATAAATAAATAAATAAATAAATAAATAAATAAATGTGAAAAAAAAATAAATAAATAAAAGAAAAAATAAATCTTTAAAAAAATTATCTGAAACAACTTTTCTTTTGTTTATCTCCTGGTATAATACTACTTTTGCTTCTCTCTGCTGTCATGTGCACTCTTAGCTAAAATTTCATGCTTCAAAGAACAGACTTGTACCTGGTCTCAATCTGCCATTAGTATTGGTTTGGCATGTTATTTGTTTACTCAGTGCTTGGACTGTAAATAGGGATTGTGATGCTAATGCTGGTGGCCGTGATTCAGAGCAGTAACCGCACACAAGGCACCATGAAGATGCTAAATAACATTTATAGAGCTTATGAGCTCGGCATAACTGTAGCAAAACGTCCCTTTGGTTCAAATTCTGTTTTCCAATTGCTTAGAGAGTAAGGGGAATTCTGAAATTTCCTTTGAAGTAAAAAGCAAAAAGTCTGACCCATAGAGGAGTAAAAATAAAGAAGAAAGCACTCCCCAAAAGAAAAACATTTCTAAGATTTGTGTGCTGTCATGTTTCTCCCCACAACATTAAACAGAACTGCGACAAGCAATAATGATTCTGGATAAATCATCTTTCGTTTGCCTGACATAAAGATTCTCTGAAGGGGAAGAAGTAGGGAATGGAGTAACAGTCTGTTTTCAGAAAACGTTGATTCATATGAAACACATACTGTAGCCCATATGACTGTAAATGCTAAAATATGCAACCTTAATGAAAAGTTGTAGGGCAATGATATAATTTATGGCTACAGATTTTACTACTATAATCTAAAGTATTTGGAATCTGGGAAAACTACTTTAAATTTGAAAAATATATAGTCATATCATCTATCATCATTATATATCAAATAGTCTGTATTTACAGATTCTGGTCCCTTGTGGAATTGACTTCACATACTTACTAACATAATAAAAATAAACTTCTTGCCAAGTGTCACATGCAATACAAGACCTGTTACCTGGAGAACTTCAAGACTGGTTTCATTTTACTAGTGTTAAGATTAGAATTTTGATATTCAGAATTCCAGGAGGCTTGTCTAAACCTGCAATGAAAGATAAAACAAATTCAGGTCTCCTGACCAATAGGACCAGTTTTGTGAGCCACACCATTACTTTACACAAAGCTCAGTTCAGTCTCACTGCATACCAATAAGTGAAAAGCAGATAATTAAAGATTAAGCTGTTAGCCAGGACAAGGGAAAAATAACATCAGTAGTTTATATTCTACTTGTAGGCAAAACCTACAAGGACAATACTATGGTAGCTTAGGCCAGCTCCTAAATACCCCTATGCTTTTATGGACTTTACCTTTTATTAAACTGTGGACTGTGTGAGAGCAGCAGTTTATTCTTCTCAGCAGGAGCTTTAAATTCTTCAGGAATCTGAATAGCCTTTGTAGAGAAAGCCAGATCTTCTGGCCTAAATAATTTAGACATGTTTGAACAGCCTTTCATATTGATATGTGAGTTTGGAGCTCTGGAAAAACTAGATACTCAATAGAAAATTTTATTTATAACATATCACTTCCAAAGATGTGTATAATATCACAATCCTCTAAATGCTGTATAGAGTTTTTTTCTGAACAGAGATCCCAATTACCTCTATTATATGAAATATGAAATATAAGTAAGTACATTTGTTTTTCTTGTACACATTATTAGAATAAGACCTATTTGAACCCATTTTCTCCTTGATATATAAAATAATTACGAAACAATTGCAGTGTTTATTTTCTATTACTGATTTTGTTAATATATTCTTATAAGATACACAATTTTTCCTAATTATTGTTTTTAAAAGTACTAAAAACTTTACAATATTGTATATAAGTGAAATGTGAACATTTGATTCTTAGAGAAAGAAAGACATTCTTTCTCATTGTAGTGAAAAAAAAAACTTGTATAGAAAGAAAATGATTACAAGAAATGTTCCCTTTGCTTCAGGTTTTGAGGGTATATAGCCTATCTTGGCGGCGATGGATAGCAGCATGACTGTGAGGTGACAAGTTACACTGCTTCCCTACTCAAGAAGTAGAGAGAAATAAATGCTGTACTAACCTTACTTTTCCCATTTCCCCCCGCTGGTTGTTCAGCCTGAGATTTGACCCCATGGAATGGTGCTGCCAACAGTTAGGGTGACCCTTCAATTCTTCACTAAAACTATTCTGCAAACAATCTCATAGATACTACCAGAGGCGTTTCTTATAGGTGGCTGCTAACCTATGGAGTGAGCAATGAAGAAAAACAATCGTAGAAGCCTGGATAAACTTTTTGTATTTTTGTGATACATTTTCCACCACAGCTGTTGTCTGACATTTACACAAAATTCTCAAGTTTGTATGAATGTATTTGTAGTGAGGAAAAATCGTAACACAAACTGTTTAATATTGTGAGAAAACTGTCTAGTTGTACTAACATAGAATCTGCATGTATTTATGATTATAAGTAAATATTAAGATGTAGAAAAGCAGCATTTACTTTTAAACTAAATAAAAAGACTTTTTTTCTGATATTGAAGGAAATATTTACTTTTGATTGTCAGAAAAACAAATAGACACTATTGAACCCTAATAGCAGCCATTTTTCCTTCTGAATACTAAAAAATAAATGAGACATTACATGAAAGTAGGGTTACTTCAGACATACATTATCTTTTCATGTGGAAAGCCCATGTGTGTGTATGTATATATAAACTTATATATATATTTTAATCCTTGCTGCTAATATTTTATGAAATTTAAAACTCATTTTATACTCATTTAAAAATTATTTTTGGAAAATCAAAATAAAATAGGAATTAGATAACAGACAATTAAAAGGGTAATACATAACTAACTGAATCGGTATGTAATGGGTAATACATAATTACAATAGTATGTAAAAAAGTAGAGTAGACATAGAACTCAATCCTGGCAGGTATGAAATAGAAGCTGGGGTCATTTTGACTTCCATTCCCTGAAAACTAAGGTTGTTAAACATTTCTTTAACTGTTTCTTGGCCATTCAAGATTCCTCTGTTGAGAATTCTCTGTTTAGCTCTGTACCCCATTTTTAATTGCATTATTTGGTTTGTTGGTGTCTAATTTCTTGAGTTCTTTATATATTTTGGACATTAGCCCTCTGTGAGCTATAGAGTTGGTAAGATATTTTCTCATTTTGCTGGCTGCCATTTTGTTCTATTGACAGTGTCCTTTGCTTTGGAGTAGCTTTCCAGTGTAATGAAGTCCCAATTATTAATTGTTAATATTAGAGCCTGAGCTGTCGATGTTCGGTTCAAGGCTATTCCCTACATTCTCTTCTAGTAGATTTAGTGTAGGTTTTATGTTGAGGTCTTTGATCCACTTGGACTTGACTTTTGTTCCCAGTGATAATTCTACATATACAAATCCAATTATGCCAGCACCATTGTTGAAGATGTTTTACTTTTTCCATTGTATGGTCATGGCTTCTTTGTCAAGAATCAAGAGTCCGAGGGTATGTGGATGTTTTTCTGGCTCTAGAATTTGAATCTATTGTTCAACCTGTCTGTTCCTATGTTAATACAATGTAGTTCTTATTATTGCTTTATAATACAGCTTCAAATCAGGGAATAAGGGATGCTTATACCTCTAGAAGTTCTCCTCCTTCTCTTCTTCCTCCTCCTCCTCCTCTTCTTCTTCGGTGCAGGGTTGTTTTAGGAATTCTGGATATTTTTTTCCGTATGGAGTTGAGAATTTTTCTTTCAAGATCTGTGAAAAATTGATGGCTATGATCAAAACCTTAAGCGCCAGCACATTGCTGGTGCAATGGTAGAGAAAGGGGATACTCTTCCACTGCTGGTGGGAGTACAAAGCTGTATAACCACTGTGAAATCAATCATGTGGTTTCTCAGAAAACTGGGAGTAGTTCTACCCCAAGACCCAGCAATGTTGCTCCTGGGCATGAACCCCAAAGATACCCAACCATATCACAAGGACACTTGCTCACATAATTCATAGCAATTTTATCTGTAATATCCAGAAACTGGAAACAACCTTTATGTTCCTTAACCAAAGACTGTATAAAGAAAATGTAGTTTATTTACACAATAGACTCAGCTATTAAAAACAAGGAAATCATAAAATGTCCCAGCAAATGGATGGAACTAGAAAAGATCATCCTGAGTGAAGTAACCCAACCCCAATAGACATGCATGGTATGCACTCACTTATAAGTGGAACTGTAGACTGAGCAGCCAAGAGACTAAGACAGAAAAAAAAATCAAAATGATTCCCAATGCGAATCTGTTTTACTCATCAATCAGTGCCTAGCCCAATTATCGTCAGAAAGGTGTCTTCTGGTAGCTGATGGAAATAGATGCAAAGACCCACAGCAAATGTTAGGAACAGACAGGACCCTTCTCTTGAGTTCATGAAACCCTGATCACGAGTGGTAGGAAGAATTATGGGAGTCAGAGTAGTCAAGGATACCAGGAGAATGAAGGGCAGCCCACAGCATCAACTAAGCACAGCTTACAAGGCCTCACAGATATGGAGGCCCCAATTACAGAGCCTGATGGTTCTGTACTAGGCCCTCTGCAAATATGTTGATTGGTATTTTTTTTTGTGGGACTATTTATAGTGGAAGTGGGGAGTATCTCTGCCTCTTTTGCCTGCTTTTGTGACCCTTCTACTGCGTTGTCTCACTCAGCCCTGGTATGAGGGTTTGTGCCTAGTCTTACTGTAACTTGTTATGTGTTCTTTTTGTTGACACTTTTGGGAGGCCATATATGTTCTCTTTTCTGACAACAAACAGAGGAAAATTGGATATTGGGGAGAGAGGAGGAGAAGGGAGACTGAAAGGAGTGGATGGATGGGAAATTGTTGTTGGGATGTACTGTAGGAGAGTAGAATAAAACATAAATTAAAAGAAATAATCCATAAAAGAAAAATGAAAATTCACAAAGGAAAAACAAAGATAACATGTTCACTCAAAATGAAAAATATGGCAAGATGACCTTTTGTATTTTTCTTGTGTGGCATCATTTCAAAAGGTTGTAATAGAGAAACACATTTGAAATACTTAAGAACCCTATAATGTGTCTAGGAGAGACCATACTAACTAATCTTTACTAGCACCGATTCCCCTGTGGCTATGATAGAGCTAGAGGTCTGTTAGTAGAATAGACTAGGAAAGGTTGTGTTGTTCTAATTCATTGGCAGTATAAGAATACTCCAACTTTTAGTTATGTCTCCAGGTGCTGTGCCCACGGGATCTTTCAGTTATGCAGCGCGCAGAGATTATCATTCTATCTTTAATGTCTTACAGAACAAAATAATTGCATCCTTTGGGGCAACTCTTGCATAATCCCTAGGCTATGTTTTATAAGAAAAGGAAATTTTGATCCTTGCTTTTTTCCTCCAATTGGTAAGTTTGACTCCTTCAAACGCTATTTTCTGCACTGTAAGATTTTGTAATATTATCTCAGAAGAGGGCAAAGCATAGAGTGACCCTCGGCTGTAGTGACACATTGTGGCACTTGGGAAGCTTTTAGAAGCACTAGACTAAGTGCTTCCAATGCAGAGGCTGAGCTGGTTAGAGATGCAGCCAAGTAGGGAAAATCACTGTAGAGATGAAAAAATAATAATTTAGAAGCAGAAATGTTTTTGTCTGTGTGACTCAGGAAAACTTCTTACTCTGTCTCTCAGTCTCTTTTATTTATTAACCAATATGGCTATTAACTACTTACTATGGGTCAGGTGCTGTGATTAGCAGGGTTACACACAAATGAGACATATTTGATGCTTTCTAGTTTTAAGATAGTAATAACTGAATAATGACGAAATTGCTGTCTATTATTCATTTAGATCTGTTCTGTAAAAAAGGATTGTGGCTTTATGATATCCAACAAATATTACAAAAAGACCAAAATCAGGCTTTGTATTATAATGGAGGAAAGAATTTGTTTTAAATCCAGAAACAGACTGCTATAAGGACTAGGGGCAAATAAGCTTCTAATATTTAATCAGGAATTAAAAAAAAAAACAATGAAGTACTCTCTTCTCCTTTGTGAAAATGACTATAATTTGTTTCTTTAAAATCTAAAATTTTATTGACATCTGAGGGACAAAGGCTTTACCATGAAAGAGTGTGATGAGTCAACATAGATGGCTAGTTTTGTTCTGTCGAAGCAAACTTCCAACCACAAAATTAAGAGAGGGATCATGTCACCTGTGAGAAGCAAAAGGCGGTTTTCCCTGTGATACCGTCTTCTTACTGATATTTGACACGTAGGTGGCAGTGGGTTAGAGGAAATATCTCCTCTGGAGAAAAAAAAAAATCCCCTCTGCTGAGGACATTTTTCCCATTTCGAACATTATTATTATTGTTATCATTATTGACTTTGTATCCCAGCTGTAGCACCCTCTGTCATCTCCTCCCTTCCTCTTTCCCCCTGATACCCCTCCACTAGTCCACTGATAGGGGACTAATATCTGATCTTAGCCTATCAGATCTCATCAGTACTTCCAGGATCCTCTTTCTCTGTGGCCTAGTTAGGCTGAGGGCATTTTTATGACAAAGGTTGCTTGAGAATTTCATACATGCGTATAAGGTATTTCTGTCATATTCACTCCTATTTTCTCCTGCTAACTCCTGATACACATTAACACTCTGCCTTTAAACTTCATGTCTTACCTGTACATAGCTATGGTGTGTGTGTGTGTGTGTGTGTGTGTGTGTGTGTGCGTGCGTGCGTGTCCACCTCACTAAGTACAGTTTGTGCTGCCAATATACTCATGCGTGATACTATCAACTGGTATGTGGTGTGTTGACATGTCAGGGCCGAACTCTTAAAGAAAACTTACTTTAGCTTCATCCTGAAATGTAAACTGGCCTGATATTTTGGCAGGTCTTATGCAGAGACGCCTTGAGTTCCTGAGTATAGTACTCCTGTCGTGATAAGAAGACACGTTTTCCCCCAGACTCTGACTCTTTCAATTCCTCTATTCCCTCTTTGTCAGTGTTCTCTGAGGCATTGCAGGAACAAGCAGGATAGGAACACTTTGAGTTACAATAATGATCAGCACAGCAGATACCATAGTGGTGAGGATGTTATCTTCTGGACACAGAAGGACAGCTAAACGTATGAAACCACAGTGGGGTGACAGCATGCACAGACTTTGCAATTCCTAGCCAGACCAAATCTCAGCATAGAGGGGGGCATTAGGCATGAAGTTTCACCTGAGCTAAGTAGGTATTAATAACTGACAATTCCTAGCAGAGAGAAAATCCATTATCCCTAAGAGTATAGCTCTTGGTAAGTTGGTCATACTAAATTGGAAGGCCACAAAATGAAATACATTTAATGGTACAAACTAGTCTTCCTGGGTTTGAGAAAAAGAAGGAAAAAGCAGAAAGTGTGTTGGGATACTTAAAAAAAAAAACCTTTCTTATTTGCCTTTCCTGTATCTCTTTCTCCCTACTCTACTCCAATCTCTTTCCCAACACCAGGTAGGAGAGAGAAAGGGTTAGTTGGGGGGGGGCATAGTTTTCATAGCTGTTTCCTGCTGTTTAGGATCGTCAGATTCTGCGGAGTCAGTCCAGTTCTTGTTTCAGAAGATCTCCAACTTCTTGTATCAGTGCAAGAACAGCAACGGGAGCAGCAAGGGGGAAGCAGCAGCAGCAGCCTTGTTCTTTCTTGGAGCTCCATATTCTCTGGGCTCTGGCATTTATTCTCTCTTTAAAGTCCTCAGATTTAGACTGTCTGCAGCTGGTGAAGAGCTCCTCTCAGAGTCCACTGAGGCAAACAGTGGACCATCTGAATCAATCCCACATCCCACATTTGGGATGAAAACAAAAAACCATGTTGATATCTACAGCAAAACTGAGTGGATTGAGAAGCATGTACGAACCTGTAAAGGGTTTGAGGATGTGGAGTGACTATGATCAAAAGACACTGTAAAAACTGCTCAAATAAATAATAAAAATTTAAGTCCTAAGAGCCACTTCCACCAGGAAACAGGGAGATGGATTGCAGATCAATGTAGCTCATTCTGCACCTTCATATTCAGCCTAGCATTTCAGTAGCACAAAACTTACTGCGGTCTCACTTTCCTCTATGCCAACATCTTTAAATGATCACAAAATTCTATATCTCTAGCTTTCATTACTCAGATTCATCCCACAATCCCAGTCTCCAACAGGAACAGGCATTCACTTGGAACAGACATGACAAGCAGACATGACAAGCAGACCTGGGAAATAGGTAAACCAACTGAAGACCTTCACTGCCCCTCTCTCCCCTCCAAATATAACCCCTGCTTTCATTCCTATGTCTGCATTAGAACACCAGCTCCAACCCTTAGCACTACATCATCAACATCTCCTGTGGAGCCCATCTTCTCTTCACCCCCTCCTTCCACTTGTCTCTTTATCCCAGCCCACACTCAAGTAGGTTCCATAGGCCATGCCTGCTAGAAAACTAGTTTTGCTCTCTGCAGATCTTCTCTTTTCCCTCTGTTCCCTAAGATCCAATTACCCAGTCTCATACCCAGCTCTGCAGTAGAATATCTGTGGCAGCCTTTCCTGCTCTCTGTCTCCATCGCCTGTGGATCCCACAGATCTTCCTTTCTAACTTCCCTTCCTAGTCTTGTTGCCATGTTCCAGGTCCCCATCCATGCAAACACCTGCTGGTAACCCAACCCCGGTCTCTCCTGCCAGGGTAACAAGTAGGCTGACAGCAAATCCATACCTCTTCTGCTCCTCCATATGCAATCACCCCCATCTACTTAGAGCTTTTCTACTTAGAGTAAAAAATCTGTTGTAGAGTTCCCGTCCCCTCCAGCTCTTACTATTTCCCACTTCTTACATAAAATTCCATTCACTCTGCCCATCAGTTGGCCATCAGGCTCAGCATCTGCTTTGACAGTCTATACTGCAGAAGCTTTCAGAGGCCCTCTGTGGCAGGTTTCAAGGTTGTTTCCTGTTTTCTTCTGGCTTTCAGAGGCCCTCTGTAGCAGGTTCCGAGGTTGTTTCCTATTTTCTTTTTCTTCTGATGTCCATCCTCTTTGCCTTTCAGGATGGGGATTGAACATTTTAGTTAGGGTACTCTCTTTTGCTTAGTTTGTTTAGATGACAAGATAATTTGAACACAGGGAATTTCCCAGAAAATCATACTCCAACCAAGGACTATTCGTGGAGATGACCTCGAACCCCTGCACAGGTGTAGCCCATGGCAGTTCAGTGTCCAAGTGGGTTACATAGTAATGGGAAGAGGGACTGCCTCTGACATAATCTGATTGGCCTGCTCTTTGATCACTTCCCCCTGAGGGGGGAGCAGCCTTACCAGGCCACAGTAGAGGACAATGCAGCCGCTTTTGATGAGAACTGATAGACTAAGATCAGAAAGAAGAGGAGAACCTCCCCTATCAGTGGACTTGGGAGTGGCATGCATGCAGAAAGGGGAGGGAGGGTGGGATCGGGAGGGGAGGAGGGAGGGGCTTATGGGGGGATACAAATTGAATAAAGTGTAATTAATAATAAAATAAAATTTAAAAAAAACAAAAAAAGACCAAAAGGATAAAAAAAAATATCTGTTGTAAAATCCTTTTCCTCTCTGACCCCATTCCCAGTTGATCACAAAGATCTTCAACCTTTCTTCCCCCAACTCATCCCATTATTCTAGCCTCAAACACCAGCAGGCATACTTTGGGAAGAAAGCAGCTTATCAGGCCAAGGAAACAGGTCACAGGGCCAACAGGGATCTGCACCAGGTTTCTCCCCAGCATATATACTATAGTTTTCAGTTTAGTACTTTGATGGAATTCCTGAATGTATAACTCAAGTAAGTCTCTGATTCTTGTGCCTTCTCTTGGAGCTTTTTTACTTTTTCTGTTGGCTTGGTTATCTACATGAATCAGCTGGTTTATACTTAGATTTAATTTTAATAGCTTCTCTGTCATTCTCTGAAGTTAAATAATATGCGTAAACTATCTTTACCAAGGTCAAAGTTCCTGAACCTCACATAGAGATATATTTTCACTTTGATCTTTTCATTTATTGATTCAGGGGTGACACAATATTCTCAATATGCCTATTTTCAGATTTCTTAACATATTTTTGTCTGCCATCCTGTATGTCTTGATCATTGACTGAATGTACTTACCATATCACTGATCACAGGTTATTCACTGCACTCTGAAACTCTATTGATTAGTATGTCTAGCAATCAAATTACTTAGCTAAAAATCAATGTTTCATTTTTCAATATTCCACAGCAATACTGCTTACTCCTCAACTCTTAAGAGAACGAGACTAAAGGAATTATTCTTTGCTATCTGAAACCTGTGCCAAACGTGAGAATATTATGTTATATATGAGAGTTCACATAACAACTACTATCTTATAGTAGTAAACTACACTAGCTGAAAAAATAACATTTCAAAGGAAGATAATTCACTTGATTTCAGTTTGCCAATCAGAACTCAAAATGCAAAGGCCTAGTGGCATTGCTCAAGATACAATCACAGAATCTTAGAAACAGGGCTCCTATCAGAAAGTACTTAGCTGTTCTGAGAATTTATAGCTCACAAATAGAATTTGCAGGTCGCCGTTGTAGCCAATAAACAAATGCAGGTACTTCTGTAATCAGAAGTTCTTGTTAACAACAGAACTAGTAGCAAGGAATGTTGGGGCAAGCTTTTAATCTCAACACATGGGAGGCTGAGGCAGGCAGATCTCCATGAGTTCAAGGTGAGCCTGGGCTACATAGTGAGCATGAGATCTGGCAGGACTACTTAGTGAGATCTTGTTTCAAAAGATATAGATGCACCAACCCAGGATCGTGCACAGAGAGGGCCTAGACTACCTGCTCAGACGTAGCCCATAGCAGCTCAATCTCCACTGCGGGTTCCCTAATAAGGGGAGCAGGTGCTGATTCTGCCATGAACTCAATTGCCCGCTTTTTTATCACTTGCCACTGGTGATGACGTCTTGCCAAGCCAAAGAGGAAGAGGATTTAGGCAGTCCTGATGAGATTTGATAAGCTATTGGCAGGTAGCAGAGGAGGAGAACTCCCTCTTTCAATGGACTAGGGAAAAGGCAGAGGGAGGGTGGGACTTGCAGGAATTGAGGCAGGGGACTTCAATCAGGATATACAATGAATAAATTGTGAAAAAAATTAAAATTAAAAAAGATATAAATATAAATAATAAAGCTGGTGTGACCACAAGTCCCTAGACATATGCATCTGTTGAGAAGGACTCTTAAATGACATTTTTTTGTTATAGGTTTGAACACTGTCGTGGAGTTTGGGGGCTGAGTGTATACAATTTAAACTGAAAAAAATGTTTCCAACTTGTGGTTTAAACTGAGCATTCACTAAAATCAATAATATTAAAATTAAAGTTTTCATAAATATCATGCGACTTAGATAATTATAAAAATGAGTATCAGAATACTGACATGAGTTGTTAGGATAACTCAATAGTGACACATTGCCACATTTATGTTAAAATTTATAATTAGTGGCTCAATTCAAAATAATTACTGAATTCTTATACTAAAATAAATGATAGTAAATCTGTCCATAGTTAAATTACAGTTAATTCTATCTTGATTTTACTTTAAATATTTAAATAATATTAACAAGCACAGAAGTTTTGATTCCGTATTTGAAATATTTTAAAAAACTATTATATTAAAAGGTTTTATCTGCAGGAGAGGAATAAAAACAAAAAATAAATATTATTATACATTTTATAGATTATATTTGTCTTATTAGTTAATTTTTCATTGAATAGAACTGTATGTGTGTTCATGTTCATGTTTAGTTGTGTGTGTGTGTATTTGGGGTTGGTTAAAGAGGAACTAAGTCCTGTAGGATTATAAATTTCACTCTGTATTACATGAAAATATTGATGAATCTTCCAAGACCAAATAATATATTTTATCCAAAGTAAAATATTTAGGTGTCAGATTTAAGATTATAAATATGCCATTTTCTCTCATTTTTATGATTGTGGTAAATAATACTTAATCGAGTTCTAGTTGGGTATAGAATCTTTTATTCATTTATTTAATTATTTATTACAATTTATTCACTTTGTATCCCTGCTGCAGCCCCCTCCTTCGTCTCCTCCCAGTACTACCCTCCTTCTTCTCCCCCTTTGCCCTTTCACTAGTCCCCTGAAAAGGGAAGGACCTCCTCCCCTTCTTTCTGTCCCTAGCCTATCAGGTCTCATCAGGGCTGGCTGCACTGTCTTCTTCTGTGGCCTGGCAAGGCTGCACAGGTGGAGGTGATCAGAGAGCCAGCCACTGAGTTCATGTCAGAGACAGCCCCTGCTCCCCTTACTAGGGAACCCACTTGGAGACTGAGCTGCCTATGGGCTTAAAAGTATTACTCAAGGTAAATCCTCAAATATGCAAATTACACAAATGGTAAGACATTTCTTCTTTTCCTTTTATTACTAAGACACCCCACACTGGGGATAAGTGGGTCTTCTTGAAGCCATATAATGAATATACAGTCTAGTTCCCATCTGGAAGGAAGTTAGAAATTATTAACCAAGGAGCATGGCTGGAGCACTCTCAGCAGCCCCATGTTTGCAAGCTCTCATATATTTGTCTGTTTCTCAAAAACAAACAAACAAACAAACAAACAAAACCCTCAGGGTTTGCTTTCATGACCACCAAGGGAGAGACAGGAAAGACATTCTCACTAGTGATCTGAACTTGAAGGGTAACTCCCCAGTGATGTGTTCGTGATAAAACCAGCAATGTGAAAAAAGAAATTCAGTGGGGAAATAAGAGCTTAAAGCAAAGTTTAGGCACTTGTGTGTTGCCATAGATTTTATACAACATCTCTTACATAAAATAGATTAGGAGATTTTTGAAGCATTATTTCATAAAAAGATGTTCAAATTATAAAGATACACTTACTGTCTAGGCTACCACTGTGTCCACAGACCTCACCTTGAATTAACACTATCTGCTAAAGCAACTGTGTCCATTGTGTCCTATTATCTTTCTAGAGAAACAGATCAAAGTTGATCAGTTGAAGAGAATGACAATAGCATTTGCTTTGGGAACAGTGAAGAAATTCTTACCACTTTCTAGTGACACTGGCTTAGAGATGAAAGCTTCAGCTTGAAAAGGAAGTTAGTCTGTCTTCGCTCATGTATGAAGCAGAGGCAATTTACAAAATCTTACAACTTACACACATGAAAGCGATGTCAGTCCCAAGAGGCTTTGTTGTTACCATTGCTTTATTATTGCTTCTGTGTTGTTGTGACACTAGGAATTATGATCCTCAAGAGAGATGACCTAATCAGATGGAGAGACCTTAGTTTACTAGAGTGAAAGAAATCCCAGCTAGGGAACCTTAGTGTGCCGCAACAAAACATTCATGGGAGAGATTGCTTGCCATTTGATAATTGCCCTATTTTTCCAAGTTAGTCACCATTCTGCTCTCATCCCTTTGCCCTTCCCCCTTCCAAATACAATCAGAGAATGTTATTCATCAAAGCACTTGACTACCCTGGATTAAGGTTGTGCATCGTGCTTCGCATACTGATTCAGAAGGGATTGCCATCTTAATCAGTGGAGGATCTTCAGTAATTATGACTCCCTGTGGGAATCCAGGTAAAAGGAGGGGAGCAGCCTGCAGCTTGTGCTCTCTCTCTCTGCTGTTTTCTACGTTCACAATCTTATTTAGTCTACTGGGTTTATATACCTGTGCCTCTAAACTGACTCACAGTTTCCTCAGTTTCCCTTGTCTCTTGCAACATGCTTGTCAGAGAGGTTATAACTCAATCATATTACTGTGAAGAACAAAGAAAATCACATGAAAACTTGCCTTTTACACACTAGAAGCCATTGCCAGCATGTATATTGGACTTTCACTATAATGTTTTCCACGTATATTTTCAATTGGCATTTTGCAATATGTATTGCAAGTGCTCCATATTTATTAGAAAAAATATTTAACACTTAAACTATAAAATGTGATATTTATGATTATGTTAACATATAAAAGTTGTATATATCTGTAAAAAGTGGTTGACACGTAAGATATTCAAAGTACTTATCAACAGTTGATTAATATAATATTCACATATGATTAATATAGTTAACATAGTATTAACACATATTGATAATATACAGAGATTCATCCAAAGAAAATTCTATAAAATCAAGTGAAGACAACACCTTTGAAATTTGTGTGATGATATTTAAAGGAGAAAAAATTTGGGAACACTAAATATTAAGTAAAATCTTTAATTTGACATGGTTAACGTGTTTCAAAATATGTACAATGAAACCTCATTTCACACTATGATAGTTACAAAACTATAATTTCTAGGAATGGCAGATACTAAGTTTTGATAAAAATGGGAAAACTTAAGGATCAATTTGCAGTTCTGTACAGGAAAGTACAGTAGGCATATGTTCTGAGTCCAGGTTCAAGCATTAAGTTTTACATTCCAAGGGGTATAGATAAGGCCTACAGAAAATTTGAGTCATGAGAAGTTATATACAGATTTTTCATAGTGTCACTGTCTTCAGAGGAGTGTTTTCATATCATATTTATTAGCAAAGTGTGGTAAATCCATATACCAAAAGACTTAACAAACTGAGAGAATGCAGTAAATATATAAATATCAATATAAATAAATGTCATAAGTGTTCTGTAGATGGATTAATGAAATGCATACAATGTGAGAATGTTCAGTTAAAAAATAGATGTACATGTACATATATATTTTAATATCATACTCATAAAAATGTTAATTATATAATATGTACCTATATAAAATATTAGCATTGTATTTACACGAGAGGTTATAAATACTCACTTGAGAATCATTTACAACCCCTGTTCAGCGGTAGCCTATTATACCTCAGTATCCAAGTGGGTACCCTAGTAAGGGGAACAGGGACTGTCTCTGACATGAACTCAGTGGCTAGCTCTTTGACCACCTCCCCTGGATGGGGGAGCAGCCTTGCCAGGCCACAGAGGAGGACAATGCAGCCAGTTCTGTTGAGACCAGATAAGCTAGGGTCAGATGAAGGGGAGGAAGTCCTCCCCTATCTGTGGACTTGGAGAGGGGCATGGGAGGAGATGAGGGAGGGAGGGTACTATTGGGAGGGGAGGAGGGAGGGGGCTATAGCTGGGATACAAAGTAAATACACTGTAATTAATATAAAAATAAAATTAAAAAATAAAATTTAAAAAGATGTTAGGATCTTAGAGCTACTTAATGATAGCTATCAAATTATATCTTTTTTATATGTACAAAGAAGAAAGTCTTACACTGTGCTTTACTTAATGTGTGGTGTCATGGATCCCAATCATCCTACGTTGTAAATTCTAATTTTAATGCCTGTTTTCCTGGAGAATTATAAAGATCACCTTACTAGTGTGTGTGGAGACACATGCGTTGCACACTTCCGCTTGGTCACAGAAGTAACACAGTCTGCTGAGTACTTATTCTCTTTGCCTATGACATGTCTCATCCATAAAGTAGGGTAAATTACAAGAGGGACTAATCTGATCTTTCAAATTTAGACATTTATGTCTATCCAAGATGATTAAAAACACTGTGTTCTAAATAAGCAGGGATATGTGGTACAAGAGAATCTGAGTTTTATGCCAGATCTAGAATATGAGGTTAAAATAAATTAGAGAGACTTTTTCACAAAGTGTATCTCACCAGAGTCCTGGATAATTTTTCTTTTCTTTTCTTTTCTTTTCTTTTCTTTTCTTTTCTTTTCTTTTCTTTTCTTTCTTTCTTTCTTTCTTTCTTTCTTTTATTTTTTATTTTTTTGGAAATTTGGTATGATATTTAAAAGAGTTAACTTTTGTCCTTTTGACACTGACAAGTTTCCCCCTCTCCCCTTGTGGATAAAGTCTGAAATCTAATAAGCTTTCCCCACTTGGTTCATAGTAAGAAGTATTGCCTGTTGGAGCTGTTTCAGTAGGCACCAAAGGAAGAGCTGTGTGTCAGGGCAGTGCTCACAGGCTTCTGTTCTCTTCTTGCTAGAGGAGAGCCACAGACACTGTAGGAAATGCTAGAAGCAGGACATCGACAGAGATGGTGGCATTCTTCTCTTTGGACAGACACAGACAAAAAGACATAAAGACACTCTCTATTCTGCTGTGCATACAGTGGATAGTTGGGAATAAAACCCGTGTCCGGGCTTCAAGTCCCAATTATTCTGTGGTAAGTTTTGCCTGAATGTAGGAACCATCACATGGTATCATCACCACTGGAGCACGTGGGTTTCTTTAATGTATACTGAGCTGCCTGTTGCAGTTCCTTTTGCTTAGCTTTCCAATTTGTACAGCTTGATAGGAACCTTTGCTTTCACACAAATGTGATTCTGTACAAATCTCTCTTTGCAATGTATAATGTCAATTAAATGTTCAGGGAAATTAAAGCATCTTTGAAATTTGCATAAGAAGAGAATGCATGTTCTTGCATACAAATGCTCATACTCTTTCAAGAAGCACTTTCTAAATCACACACACACAAATGTGTTTTACTGATCTATTCTAAACATTAGAATTAATTCCTTACAACCTGGCATGATTTTTATTTAAAACATTATTACAGATTTTTAATGCTAAAAATGACTTCATTTTCAAATAAAAGCAGTTGTACCATAAGGTTATGGATTTAAAGTTTATGACTATTCAAGCCAGTGAATGGTTATCAATATTTTAATTCATGCAAAAATATAACAAAAGGTTTAAAATATTTCTAGATATAACTTTTTAAAAGTTGAACTTTCTTAAACTCTTATTTTTGTTTAACTATTAACTGTCAAAAGATAGTGTTGAACACGCAACTGTTATTTAAATAGCATATACTATATTATGTAAATATATTTTGGAATACAAAATCAATAAATAAATCATAATCTTTAAAATAATATAAGTATGAATATACAATTAGATAATTAGAAACAGGAATAGAGTTTGGCCACCAGAATTTAAAATTAGTTACAAGTACTATAAGAGTATAAGGTAGCTGTTTTTAAAGAGACTACTCTCTGTGAGATAGTGTTTTACCCTATGAGATCCAAGTACCTTTTGGAACTCTGAAACTCACATAAATGGGAGAACAAAGGTTCCACAGTAGCTTGACTTAGAGCCATAGAATCTAGGCCAAAGACAAAGACAGTTCTAGAATGTTTCTCAACAGTAGCAAAAAAAAAAAAAAAAAAAAAAAAATCATGACAGGTGTGAAATTTTCGAGATTATGGGTACAAAAAGTAAAGTCACATGTACTATGCATTTGTACTTCTCACATTTCACAAACTAATCATAGACTCATTAAAGAGTTGTTTTGTTGTCTTTTTTAAATGAAGGCACAGACTTAGTCCCTCAAGCTTAGATGTAGTGGGCTATAAAGTTAAGAGTGTGCTGCTACTTCGAGATCTTAGGGTCTGAAACATATATTCACTCAATGGGACGGACATAACCCTAAGTACTGTAGGAGTGATATGCATTGCCATGATAATAACACTTTTCTATGGATTCTCCTTTATTTCTTCTGTTCATTTTTCCATCACTGAGTACCTTCTCCTTCATTTAAAGGCAATCCTAGTACTTGGTCTATAAGAATAGATACACTTTTTAATCACTGATTTTGGAATTTATAGTTTTGTTTAGTGTAGGTCTGTGTTCCAAAGGCAGAGCGTCTCAGAAATATCAATACAATGAAACTCCAACTCAAGTCTAGACTGTGATGTCCATTACAGATAAATATTAAACTTCAATGTACTGCCTCCTCCTCTCTTCACTTTATTCTAACTTCAGGACCTTAAAGTGTTTTTCAAGGTAAAAAATTAATTCATCAGGGTAATCAATGCAGTCACACCCCAAACAACCAGGATCAATTTTTTCCTATTGTTTAAATTTAGTTAATCGGCCATCAGTGTTTATAAGACTCAAATTGATCTGGAAACCTTACATGTGTAATGGCACTACAAATACATATTTTAAAAATAAGTTACATATTTAAAATATATACATTTTGACTAATGTCTCACCATCATCTCATCTAATAAAGTTTTCCAAAACACATTTATCTTGAACTCAGGGTGTATTTCTTTTAAGTATTTGGTAATGTGTGTGTTGATATGAACTTTTGTTTCTTTGCTAGTGAATCTTGATATGCACAAGTAACACTTTGAACCCTTGATATTGATCATAATTCAGACAAGGTCTGTCTTTTGTTTATCCTAACTCTTTTTCTCTGTCTACAAGCTGCTATACTCTAGTTTGAACCAATACATGGTATCAAAGATCATGAAAACAATGTTTTCATCCAGTTAAACATGCTAGTGACTAAACAAAACTGTCCAGAGAATTTCTCTTTGTAAATTGAAGTTACACAATGAGGAATGCCTCTCTACTTCTTTTCTTTCGTAGGGCTCTAATAATTTTGGTAAGCCATAACTACAAGGAGTTTAACAAGGAGTAAACGAGGAGTTTAAATTTGTGGAGGGCAGATAACACAGGGAGTGGAAGTTAGCCAGAATTCAGCTAAGCTGCTACCAACGTTTCAGTGCTCATTCTAGTTGTCTCCAAATTCATCGAGTCCACAAAATAGAGGCACAGATCTCTGGAGCACAGTCAGCATTAGAAGATGGTATATACTTCCCTTTCCAGTTGGGCAGAAGCCCTATGAGGACTCCATGTTTTTCCTCCAGAGAATGTTGGCACATCTGTCAATAGCCAAAGCCAGAACCAAAAAGTACATCCAAATATAAAAGAATGTGCTATGAAATAGATTTTTGGATTCATGATTTGGGGCATTTTTAATATTCAAAACCACCAATGTAGCTCTCCTGTTAAAAATAATTTGTGAAGTAATAGACCCTATGGCTGAGTTTCCTTTCGTTTGTAACTTTTAAAGATTCCCCAGTGTCTTATCCAATTGTTCTTCCTCAATGAGGATACTTCCCAGTGAGGATGTGTTTATTGGGACAAAACAGCTAACAGGAAGAGGTTTTGTCTTTGTATTTCTCCAGATTGTCTTTCAGAAAGTAAAGACTGACAAGGAGCTCTGGAAGTGAGTTATCTTCTCACATTTTAGCTTTTAGAGGGTTAAGACAGATGGAGAGGTCCAGAAAATACTTGATGGAGAGGACAAAGTCCCTGCAGCAGGCAGGCTTAGAGCCATGGAGCCCAAGCCCAAAGCAGGTCAGATGCCAGGATTTCAAAGGTCATGTAAAGATCAGCCAAAAACAAATTCCAATAGAAGCCAGTTCAGGTGTCAGCAGATTCTTCTCAGAGAGCACTGGGAATGCCTTGTTCCAGCATGTGTCTGTGTCAGAATTATTGACATGGAAGAGGGGAAAAGGAAGCAGAGCTGGTTACAAGATGATGCTCATGTACAAAAAGAAACACAAAGACAGTTAGCAAAGATAAAAGGTTATTTTATAGCCTTGAGAAAATGGGCATTCAAATAAGACATTATTATCTAAGATATTAATAAAGTAAGTTTACCTTGAAGATTTAAAGGATATGATAAAAAAAAATCATTGTCCACTGAACCATCTTTATGTTATCTGAATTGTGGATGTATGTGTGGTTCAACTATGTCAATTACATGTTTTGTTATTAAGGATTCCAAAATCAAGCAAATCAGTATTCATTCTAATGAAAACTGCCTTTGTAGAAACAAATGATTGTAGCTATATGGAACTTGCTATAAATGTTTCCATTTATGCTTCTCAGAACAGTATCCTAAAGGTTTGGGTAACTTGGCTATGGATATTACTACTAGGCAAAGCAGCGTTATAGACAAAATATATGACAAAAGGATGTTTAAAAAATGAATTGATACTTGGAGAATGAAGATAGGTAATAAATCATGTCTGATATGAGAGGGAAAGGGGCAGTACCTGGGGCAGAAATGTACAAGGAACACAGGAGAGGCAGAAAGGCAATAAAAAAAATCAACAAACCAAACTCTTTATGAAATTGACATAATAAAAGCTATTTATTTGTTCACTTGATATAAAATAAACAGCACTTAGTTGGTCTGGTAGGATAAGACCAGGGGAAAGCCTAGGCAGTGAATAACCCAGGGGAAATGATAAATATTTTCTAGTTTTTAGTTTTGTTATCTCAAGGAAATCTCAGTATAAATATGAATTATGTATCAGTCTTTCTCCATGCTACCCTTTTTATGAAGTAAAATAGGAAAATCTACTTCTTTGTCCTCAATTTTATTTTCCTAAAATTCCTTATTTCAAACATTACCCTTAGCAATGTCATTGACTAATCTAGAGTTGTTTTTGTTGTTTTTTTGGTATGTTTCCATAGATATTGTATAAACTTTATTAAACAGATAAAACTTATCCTTGAAGAAAATATGTTATATGCCCTATAGTTTTGGATCTTTAAATTTTATTTTATTTTCAGGAAATGCAGAATGAATTTAGAATAAGTACGTTATAACACTTTGATGATTGGTTTATTAGTGAAGACCAATTGCATCTTAATTACATAATTAAAAATCTGACAAGTACAAATAATAAATAATGGCATAAAAATGAACTCATTTACCAAAGGCATAAACAGACAGAGATGTGTGCCTCAGGACAAGAAAACAAAAACCATTAATGAACATTTCATAGAAAACAAATTCTAATTTGCAAAGGTTTACAGAGAGTACCCATTCTTTATCTCCTGACAGCAGAGAGGAGTCAAAGGAGTTGGGCTATGCAGGAGTACCGCTGCTGCCCAGCTTTGCTCTAGCCTACCTGCATCGTTCTCAAGATATAGTTCCTTTGTTCCAACCTTAGGGACTGCACATCACACTGGGAGATTTGTATTACAGAAGGAGGCAAATGTCCAAATATTCTGTCCAGAACTTGGAAGTGTTTATTCTGTTAATGATGTCTGTGACTGACTTGATACTTCATGTAGTATCTTGGACGTAGCATATGCATAGTCTTAAAAACTTTAACAGATTACTTTCGTCTTCAATGTAATAATTCACTTAAAACATTTGAAAAAATATATTTAAGAATATTTACATGTATGGATTCATATCTGAATACAATAACAATTAGTGAAAAGGGAAGTAATGAGTGTGAAAATAGCAGGAAAGATTACATGAGGAAAGAAAGGAATATAATTGTATTATAATATTTAGTAAGGGGAGCAGACGCTGTTTCTGACATGGACTCTGTTCCCTGCTATTCAATCAGTTCTCACTAGTGGAGGGGGCATTTCCAGGTCACAGAGGAAGAATAGGCCGGGCAGTCCTGATGAGACTTGATAGGCTGGGGTCTGATGGTGGTGATGGGGGACCCTCTTTCTGAGAAATAGAGGGGAATAGGGGGGAAGAGGGAGGGAGGGTGGGACCACGAGGAGACAAGGGATGAGGCTACAATCAAATGTAAAGTGAATAATTTTTAAAAATTAAATTTAAATAAAAAAAGGTGAATAGAAAAAAAGGACATGAGGTTAGGACTAGTATGGATGGCAAAGTGAGTCTAGTGGGAGGAATGGGGAAAGGTATGTGGTCTGACTATCATCATGATACATCACGTGACATTGTCAAAGAATCAAATTCCCAAAGAACGACTAACTTAAAAAATTCTAATTTAAAATTTAATAAAATTTAAATATCTAAAAAAAAGAAATAAGCATGCTAATCTTTAAGAAAAATTAAAAAGGACTGATGAGAAAAAGAACAGAACATGTGTCTTAGATCAGAATTATACAATCATGTGATATATATATATAAATAAATTCTTACTATCATAGTGACATTATACAAATGTTATTTATTCTTACTCTACACATGATCAACTCTGATTTCCTATAATTGTCTAGTAACTATCACATTGTAGTTATATTCACACATATTTACAACTATACACTGAAAATTATAGACTAAGTTTTGATTTAAGTCATACTCAAATTTCAGAGTCTTTCTGGAATAATTATTGACTTAAAAACCAAAAGCAATTTCCAAACATTTTGCCAAGGTTATTGACAATGTGGAACTTTCTTTTGTGTGGCTGTTAAGTTTAGTTTGAAAAGCTATCCTTCCACAACCTAGAATCATTTGGGAAGAGAGTCTCAACTGAGGAATTACTAGATCACATTGGCTATGTCTGGGTGGATTATCTTGGCTGTTAATAGCCTATCCCTTGTAAAATGTGACATTCTTTGCTTGGGCCCTGAACTGTGTTAGTGGTGAATGCTTGCTGAAGCAGGATGCAGGCAGTATGTACAACCCCTTCCTCTGCACTTGACTACGGATGTGTTGTGAGAAGTTCTCTCAAGCTCCTCTCTCTGCAATTAGAGACTGTAGCCTGGAAGAGTAAGTCAAATAAAGCATTTTTCTCCAACTCTTTTGGTCAGGGTGTTTCATCACAGGCACAGAAATGAAAGTAGGACAGCAATGTTGACAGAATCCTTTAAAAACAAACTTTTTTGAGGATAGATTATCATCTGGTTAAAATTGTTAAAAAAATTCACTATCATAAACGAGCTGGAGGAGACAGAAGCCTAATACTTAATCAAATTCAGTAATGTCAGGATAAGTGATTTACTTCTCTCTCCATTTCTGTATCTTTTTGTCAATCTATCCCTCCGTCTATCTTTCTCTCTAAAATCCCTCCCTCCCACCCTTCTTTATCCCATTTTTGCTAAGTTCAGAAAATGAACATTTACATTAATTATTTTTGGGAACAAAATTATGATTTGAAAAACTACCATCTTTCAACATAGAAAGCAATTAAATTAGATAGAAACAGAATAATGGATATGCTTTAAACAATAACACAGAATAAATCACTTTGATACAAAACTCATACATATGTAAATCAAGATTAACATACCAATATTTAGTATAATGTACCAAAATTAATTGACTCGTATTTACATAAATAAGTTATTGCCAGTAAAAGTGAAATGATGGAAATGGATAATGAAGGAAGGATGCATGGAAGCCTGATTTTGTGAAGTTACTCTCTCAGTGTAGATGGAGCTTAGCATTCTTCATTCTAGGCTCACATTCCCTAAAGATGCAAATGAACCCCCCCCCCCGTTTCTAGCTGATACCTGCGAAAGTTGAAGGTTTTGTATAATCTCCCTAAAGTGAGAACAGTTAATACAATTAAACAAGATAACATTATTGCTATTTTAAAATTTTTCTAAATATAGGAATTTATGTGAAAAAGTAGTACACTAATCTTAAAATTAAAACAAAACCAAACTTTGAGTATGAGGGAAAACATTGTAGTTAATATAGAGTATTAGACAGCAGTTTTATTATATAAACAGATCATTCAACTTTATACATAGGATATTGAATGCATAGTCATTATGTCATTGAATCAAGTAGACAGTTGCAATATTTTCACTCAAATTATGTAGCAGATTCACCATCAGGAAGAACAGGGTTCAGCCTCTTCAAGAGAGAATTGTTAGTAAACCCAAAACATTATTGAATGTACATTTCTAGATAAGCAAAATTTTGGTTATAAAATGCCTTTTATTAACTTAAAGTGAATCATTTCCAAATGTAGTAAAAGAGTGGCCTGCAGGCAGTTTCTCTGCATGAGCCTAGGTAGGCTCTTAGCTGCATAACACAGAGCTGTTCCCTCAGTGCTGAGGAAAGGGAGATGCTGGTTGTGAAGTTAGGCTTCTCTATTCCCACACACGGAGGCTTAAAGGAGAATGACTCAGTGCATCTGGTGTAAAGCTCATTAGTGTTCAGCTCCTCCAGATTTAGTGACTAAGATCACTTGGTTTTGTACTGAAGGCCATATTTTGCCACTGCTTCAAAAACTCCTGTAGATAAATTTCCTTTCTTGCATGCGCCCTTCATGATCAGACAGTAAGAAATCAATCGCAGTTTATTTTTAAGTTTTAATTTATCTTTTTTAGATTAATTACAATTGTAGCCCCTTCCCTCATTCCCTCCCAATCCCACCCTCCCTCATACATCTCCTCCAATGCCCCTCTCCATGTCCACTGATAGGGGAGGTCCACCTCCTCTTCCATCTGACCCTACCCTATTAGGTCTCATGAGGACTGGCTGCATTGAATTCCTCTGTGGCCTAATAAGGCTACTCTCCCCCACCAACACACACACATACAGGGAGGTGATCAAAGAGCCATGCATTAAGTTCATGTCAGAGACAGGCCCTGTTTCCCTTACTAGGGAACCCACTTGGATAGTGATTTGCCATGGGCTACATCTGTGCAGAGGTTCTAGGTTATATCCGTGAATGGTGCATGGTTGGAATATCAGTCTCAGAAAATACCCTTGGGACCAAATTTTTTGGTTCTATTTCTCTCCTTGTGGAGCGCTTGTCCCCTCCAGGTCTTTCTATCTCCCAACCCTTTTATAAGATTGCCTGCTCTTTGCCCAAAGTTTGGTTATGAGTCTCAGCATCTGCTTTAATATACTTCTAGGTAGAGTCTTTCAGAGGCCCTCTGTGGTAGGCTCCTGTTCTGTTTCCTGTTTTCTCCCTCTTCTAATTTCTGTCCTGTTCGCCTTTCTGAGTGAGGATTGCTCATATTACCCACAGGACTCTTTCTTCCTTAGCTTCTTTAGGTGTACAGATTTTAGTATGTTTATCCAATATTATAGGTCTAATATCTACTTATAATTGAGTATATACCATGTGTGTCTTTCTATTTCTGGGATACCTCACTCAGTATGATCTTTTCTTGATCCCACCACCATTTGCCTGCAAATTTTATGATTTCATTGTTTTGAATTGCTGAGTAGTATTCCATTGTGTAAATATAACACAATTTCTAAATCCATTTGTCCATTGACCGACATCTGTGTTGTTTCCAGATTATGTCTATTATGAATAAAGCTGCTACAAACATGGTTGAGCAAATGTCCATGTTCTGTACATGAGCATATTTTGGATATATGCCCAGGAGAGGTATAGCTCGATCTTGAGAAAGCATTCTTCCTAATTTTCTAAGGAAGCACCAGAGGGATTTCCGAAGTGGTTGTACAAGTTTACATTCCCACCAACTATGGAGTAGGGTTTCCCTTTCTCCACATTCTATCCAGCATGTGTTGTCACTTGAGTTTTTGGTTTTAGTCATTCTGATGGGTGTAAGGTGAAATCTCAGGGTAGTTTTGATTTACATTTCCCAGATGAGTAAGGACATTGAGCATTTTTATTATTATTTTATTTGTATATTAATTACAGTTTATTTACTTTGTATCCCAGATGTAGCCCCCTCCCTCATTCCTTACCAATCCCACCCTCCCTCTCTCATCTCCTCCCTGCCCCTCTCTAAGTCTGCTGATAGGGGAGGTCCTCCTCCCTTTCCATCTGACCCTAATTTATGAGGTCTCACCAGGACTGTCCTCCTCTGTGGCCTATCAAGGCTGTCCTCCCTTGGGGCGGGGGGAGAAGTCAAAGAGTCAGCCACTGAGTTCATGTCAGAGACAGTCCCTGTTCCCCTTACTAGGAAAATCCACTTGGATGCTGAGCTGCAAAGGGCTACATCTGAGCAGGAGTTCTAGGTAATATCCTTGCTTGGCTTTTCCTTGGTTCCTCTGCCGTCTGATATTCCTCTTTTGAGAATTCTCTGTTTAGCTTTGTACCGCATTTTTTAATTAGATTACTTGATTTGTTGTTATTTAACTTCTTGAGTAGTTTATGTATTCTGGATATTAGTCCTCTGTCAGATATAGGGTTGGTGAAGATCCTTTCCCAGTCTGTAGACTGTCATTTTGTTCTGACTACTGTGTCCTTTGCTTTGCAGAAGTTTTTCAGTTTCATGAGATCCCATTTATTGATTGTTGATCTTAGAGCCTGTGCTGTTGGTGTTCTGTTCAGGAAGTTGTCTCCTGTGCCAATGAGTTCAAGGTCCATCCCTACTTTTTCTTTAAACAGATTTAATGTGTCTGGTTTTATGTTGAGGTCTTTGATCTACTTAGAGTTTAGTTTTGTGCTGGATGATAAATATGGATCTGAATTTTTCTACATGTAGACATCCAGTTAGACTAGCAGTGTTTGTTGAATATACTGTCTTTTTTCCATTGTATGGTTTTGGTTTATTTGTCAAAAGTTAAGTATCTGTAGGTGTGTGGGTTTATTTCTGGATCATCCATTTTATTCCCTTGATCCTCCATTCTGTTTCTATGCCAGTACCATGCAGCTCTTATTACTATTGCTCTATACTACAGCTTGAGATCAGGGATGAAGATACCTCATTTGGCAATTCTGGGTTTTTTGTTGTTCCATATGAAGTTTTCAATTGTTCTTTCAAGGTCTGTAAAGAATTGGGTTGGTATTTTGATGGTAATTGCATTGAATCTGTACATTGATTTTTGGCAGGATGGCCATTTTCACTAAGTTAATCCTTATGATCCATGAGTATGGGAGATATTTCCATCTTCTGATATCTTCTTCGATATCTTTCATCAGGGACTTGAAGTTTTTTTGTTTGTTTGTTTTTTGTTTTTTTAAACAGGTTTTTCACTTGTTTGGCTAGAGTCACACCAAGGTACTTTATGTTATTAGTGGCTATTGTGAAGGGTGTAGCTTCCTTAATTTTTTTCTCAGCCCTTTTGTCTTTCATATACAAGAGGGCTACTGATTATTTTGTGTTAATTTTCTATCCAGCCACTTTGTTGAAGGTCTTTATCAGCTGAAGGAGTTTTGGAGATCACTCAAGTATAACATTATATATTCTGCAAATAGTGATACTTTGACGTTTTCCTTTCCTATTTGTACCATCTTGATCTCCTTTAATAGTCTTAATGCTCTAGCTAGGACTTCAAGTACTATGTTGAAGAGATATGGAGAGAGTGGACAGCCTTGCCTTGTCCCTGATTTCAGTGGGAAGTTTCTCTCCATTGAGTTTGATGTTGGCTATAGGCTTGCTCTATATTGCCTTTACTTTGGTTAGGTATGTGTCTTTCATTCCTGATCTCTCCAAGACTTTAAACATGAATGGATGGTAGATTTTGTCAAATGCTTTTTCAGCATCTAAGGAGATGATCATGTGTTTTTTTTCCTTCAGTTTGTTTATATGGTGGATCACATTGATGGATTTCTGTATGTTGAACCACCCCTGCATACCTGGGATGAAGAGTACTTTGTCATGGTGGATGTTTTCTTTTATATTTTTATTGGATTTAGTTTGTAAGTGTTTTATTGAATATTTTTGCATCAATGTTCCTAAAAGAGATAGGTCTAAAGTTCTCTCCTTTTTTTTTTTTTTTTTTTGTGTGTGTGTGTGTGTGTGTCTGTGTGTGTGTGTGTATGTGTGTGTGTGTGGTTTAGGTATCAAGGTAACTGTGGCTTCATAGAATGCATTTGGTAATGTTCTTTCTGTTTCTATTTTGTGGAATAGTTTGAAAAGAATTGGAGTTAACTCTTTCTGAAGGTCTTGTAGAATTCTGCACTGAAACCATCTGGCCCTGGGCTTTTTTTTGGGGAGAAAGACTTTTGATGGTTGCTTTTATTTCCTTTGGATATATAAGACTATACAATCTATTTACCTGATCTTGATTTAATTTTTGTAAATTGAATCTATCAAGAAAATTGTCCATTTCATTTTGATTTTCAAATTTTGTGGCATATAGGTTTTTGTAGTAAGACCTAAGAATTTTTTGGATTTTCTCAGTGTCTATAGTTATGTCGCTATTTTCATTTCTGATTTTGCTGATTTGGATAGTTTCTCTCTGCCTTTTAGTTAGTTTAGCTAAATGTTTGTCTATCTTGCTGATTTTCTCAAATAACCAGCTCTTAGTTTCATTGATTCTTTGAATTGTTTTCATTGATCTTAGCTCTCAGTTTGATTATTTCCAATTGTCTACTCCTCTAGGGTGTGTCTGCTTTTTCTTTCCCCCTTCACCCCCAGAAGTTTTAGGTGTGCTTTTATTTTGCTGGTATGAGATGTCTCTAACTCCTTTCTGGAGGCACTTAGTGCTATGCACTTTCCTTTTAGCACTGGTTTCATTGTGTCCCAAAAGTTTGGGTACTTTGTGCCTTCATTTTCATTGAATTTTAGGAAGTCTCTAATTTCTTTTTTCATTACTTTCCTGACCAAGCTGTCATTGAATAGAGAGTTGTTTAGCTTCCATGTGTATGTAAGCTTTTTGTTATTTCTGGTGTTGTTGAGGTCTAGTTTTAGGCCATTGTGGTCTGACAGGATACAAATTTCAGTCTTCTTATATCTGTTGAGGCTTGCTTTGTGCTGGACTATATGGTCAATTTTTGAGAAGGTTCCATGAGGTGCTGAAAAGAAGGTATATTTGAGTTTGGGAGAAAAGTTTTATCAACGTCTATTAGGTCTGTTTTATTTAGGACCTCTGTAAGTGTCATCATTTCTCTATTTAGATCTGTCTAGATGATCTGTTCCTTGGTGAGAGTCAAGTGTTGGAGTCTCCCACTATTAAGGCGTTGGGACCAATGAGTGATTTAAGCTTTAATAATGTTTCATTTATAAATATAGGTGCTCTTGTATTTGAGGTATAGATGTTCAGGATTGTGATGTTCTCCTGGTGGATTTTTCCTTTGATGAGAATGAAGTGTCCCTCCTCATCTTTTTTGATTAATTTTGGTTGAAAGTCTATTTTATTAGATATTAGGATAGCTACACCTGCTTGTTTTCTGGGTCCATTTGCTTGAAAAACATTTTTCCAGCCCTTTTTTCTTAGGTAGTACTTCTCTTTGTTGAGGAGTGTGTTTCTTGGATGCAGCATAATGTTGGATCCTGTTTCCACAACCATTCTGTTAGTCTGTGCCTTTTTATTGGAGACTGATAGACAATAGTGACCAATGAATGTTAGTTCCTTTTATTGTGGAGTTGGTGGTGTTACTGTGTCTCAATGCTTGCTTTCTTTTAATTTTTTTGTTGTATAGTTATCTATATTCTGTGTTTTCTTGGGTGTAGTTCTTTTCATTGTATTGGAGTTTTCTTCTAGTATTTTCTGTAGGGCTGGGTTGCTATATAGATATTATTTAAATTTAGTTTTGTCATGGAATATTTTGTTTTCTTAATCAATGTTGATTGAACGCTTTGCTGGTTAGAGTAGTCTCGGTTGGCATGTGTGGTTCCTTAGAGTCTTCATGACATCTGCCCAGGCTCTTCTGGCTTTCACAGTTTCTGTTGAGAAGTCTGGTGTGATTTGGACAGGTCTACCTTTATATGTTACTTGGTCTTTTTCCCTTGCTGCTTTTAATGTTTTTTTTTTCTTTGTTTTGTAGATTTAGTGTTTTGACTATTACATGACATGAGAAGTTTCTTTTCTGGTGTAGTCTATTTGGTGTTCTGTAGGCCTCTTGTATGTTTATGGACATCTCTTTCTTTAAGCTGGGAAAATTTTCTTCTATTATTTTCTTGAAGATATTTTCTGGACCTTGGAGCCTGGAATCTTCTTTTTCATCAGTTCCTATTATTCTTAGATTTTGTCTTTTCATAGCATCCTTGATTTCTTGGATATTTTGTGTTTGGAATCTTTCTGATTTTACTTTTCTTTGAAAGATGTCTGCAAGTGTATCTTCAGCACCTGAAATTCTCTCTTCCAGCTCTTATATTCTATTGGTGATGCTTAACTTTGTGGTTTCTGATCTTTTCTCTAAGTTCTCCAGCTCCAGGGCTTCTCAGTTTATGTTTTCTTTATTGATTCTAATTTTGTTTTCATGTCTTGCTCCATTTTCTTTATCTGTTTGAATATGAATTCCTGTATTTTCATGTTGGCCTCTATTTTTTGTTGTTGTTGTTCATTTCTTCTCTATATGCCACTAAATATGTCTCTTCTTGTGCCTCTCTTTTTTTGGTTGTATTTGCCTGCATATATGAGTGCTTTGTTTGTTTACTCTTTACTTGCCTCCATTCCTGTGGCTATTTCTTCGAGAGATTTGTTTCTTTCCTTTTTATGTGCCTCTAATAACTGGATAATCATCGCTTTAAAATCATTTTCCTGTGTTTTTGATGAAGTAAAATGTCCATTGATTTTGAAGGTTACTGGTGAAGTCACAATGTCCTGATTTTTGTTGTATGTGTTCTTACGCTGACCTCTAGCCATCTGCTTACCCATAGCCTTTGCTGTTCGTTCCTGGAACCTGTACTTCAGACTGGGTCCAATTTTCTCTGGTGTCTGGAGTGTTCTTCAGGGAAGATGAGAGAGGTCCACGGTTCGAGTGTGTGTGTTGGTTTTTCAGCTGTAGCTAAGGGAGGTAGGTCTAGGCACAGGTGCACAAGTGAAGGTAAGCAAGTGTGTGTGTGTGTGTGTGTGTGTGTGTGTGTGTGTGTGTGTGTGTG
>NW_026594418.1:3324007-3342330 GCF_907164565.1 Psammomys obesus
GTGTGTGTGTGTGTGTGTGTGTGTGTGTGTGTGTGTGTGTGTGTGTGAAAGTGTGGCTTGAAGGATAGGGTGCTAGAAAGTGTAAATGCCTGGAATATGGGGATCAATCATACCTGCGAACAGCACCCACACGTGCACCCTCCCCTTCCGTCTGGACCTAGCCTATCAGGACTATCTGCATTGTCTTTCCTTTGTGCCCTGGTAATGGTGCTCCCCTACTTAGGGGGAGGTGATCAAAGAGCCAGCAACTGAGTTCATGTCAGACAGTCCTTGTTCCCCTCACTAGGGAACCCACTTGGACACTGAGCTGCCATGAGATACATCTGTGCAGGGGTTCTAGGTTATCTCCATTCATGGCCCTTGGTTGGAGTATTTCTCAGAAAAGACCCCTTTGCCCAGATTTCTTGGTTCTGTTGCTCTCCTTGTGGAGTTCCTGTCCCCTGCAGGTCTTTCTTCCCCTTCTTTCATAAGATTCCCTGCACTCTGCCCAAAGTTTGGCTATGAGTCTCAGCATCTGCCTCCATACCCTGCAGGGTAGAGCCTTTCAGAGGCCTTCTGTGGTAGGCTCATGACCTGTTACTTGTTTTCTCCCTCTTCTGATGTCCATTCTACTTGCCTTTCTGAATGAGGATTGATCATCTTACCCAGGGTCCTCCTCCTTGCTTAGCTTCTTTAGGTGTACAGATTTTAGTATGTTTATCTAATGTTATATTTCTAATATCCACTTATAAGTGAGTTTATACCATGTGTATCTTTCTGCTTCTGGGATAACTCACCCAGGGTGAACTTTTCTAGTTCCCACCTTTTGACTGCAAATTTCATTATTTCCTTGTTTATAATTGTTGATTAGCATTTCATTATGTAAACGTACCACAATTTCTGCATCCATTCATCTATTGAGGGACATCTGGGTTGTTACCAGCTTCTGGCTATTACAAATAAAGCTACTACGAACATGGTTGAGCAAATGTCCTTGTTGTATACTTAAGCATATTTTTGGATATATGCCTAGGAGTGGTATAGCTGGATCTTAAGGTAGCACTGTTCCTAATTTTCTGAGAAGGTCCTAGATTGATTTCCAAAGTGGGTGTACAAGTTTACATTCTCACCAGAATGGAGTAGGGTTTTCCTTTCTCCACATCCTCTACAGCATGTGTTGTCACTTGAGTTTTTGATCTTAGCCATTCTGATGGGTGTAAGGTGAAATTTCAGGATCATTTTGATTTGCATCTTCCTGATGGCTAAGGACAAGAAGAGTTTTTTAAGTGTTTCTCTGCAATTTGATATTCCTCTATTGAGAATTCTCTGTTTAGTTCTGTACCCCATTTTTTTTTAAATTGGAATGCTTAATTTGTTGCTGTTTAACTCCTTAAGTTCTATATATATTCTGGATATTAGCCCTCTGTCAGATATAGGGTTGGTGAAGATCCTTTCCCAGTCTGTAGGCTGTTTTTTTTGTTCTAATGACAGTTTTCTTTGCTTTACAGAATTTTTCTTTCTGTTTCATGGGGTCCCCTTTATTGATTGTTGATCTTAAATCCTGTGCTACTTGTGTTCTGTTCAGAACGTTGTCTCCTGTGCCAAGTCTCATCCCCACTTTTTCTTCTAATAAATCTAATGTGTCTGGTTTTATGTTGAGGTCTTTGATCCACTTGGACTTTAGTTTTGTTCAGGGTGATAAATATGGATCTATTTTCATTTTTTCTACATGTAAACTTCCAGTTAGACCAGTACTAGTAGTTGAAGATGCTATCTTTTTTTTCCCATTGAATGGTTTTAGCTTCTTTGTCAAAAGTCAAGTATCTTTAGGTGTGTGGGTTTAATTCTGGGTCTTCTGTTCATTTCCATTGATCCACCATTCTGTTTCTATGCCAGTGTCATGCAGTTTTTATTACTATTGCTCTATAGTGCAGCCTGAGATCAGGGATGGTGATACCTACAGATGATCTATTGTTGTACAGTATTGTTTTAGCAATTCAAGTTTTTTGTTGTTGTTTTTCCATATGAAGTTGAGAATTATTCTCTCAAGGTCTGTAAAGAATTGTGTTGGTATTTTGATGGGAATTGAGTTGAATCTGTAGATTGCTTTTGGCAGGATGGCCATTTTCACTGTGTTAATCCTACCAATCCATGAGCATGGGAGATCTTTACATCTTCTGATATCTTCTTCAATTTTTTTCATCAGAGACTAGAAGTTTTTTTTTTTTTTTCCAAACAGGTCTATCACTTGCTTTGTTAGAGTCAAACCAAGGTACTTTATGTTATTAGTGGCTGTATTGAAGGGTGTAGTTTTCCTAATTTCTTTCTTGGTCTTTTTGTCTTTTGTTTACAGGAGGGCTACTGATTGTTTTGAGTGAATTTCCTATCCAGCCACTTTGCTGAAACTGTTTATCAGCTGAAGGATTTCTCCGGTAGAATTTTTGGGGTCACTCATTTATACTATCATATCATCTGTGAATAGTGATATTTTGACTTCTGTTTCTATATTTTGGAATAGTTTGAAGAGAATTGGAGTTAGCTCTTCTTTGAAGATCAGGTAGAATTCTGTGCTGAAAGTATTTTTGAATGCCTTCTTGAAACCAAGTATATTGACTTTCTTTGATTATGGAATTGAATATCAGTGTTTTTTTTTTTTTTCAAAACACACATCACTGTAAATTGTTGTACCAACTCATGACTGGGAAGCTGATGTCAGAATTTGAAGGTCAGAATAAAGCAGTGATTCACATCACATTACTACCAGTAACAGAGTTAGTGAACAGAATAGAAACATTGAAAATCTTTCAGCACATACCCTCTTTCAGATTCCATATGGCTTTAATTATAGCTATTTCTGTAAAGTAAGAACAAGATGGTGGATCTCAAGTAAAAAGGTATATGTTTATCTTTGGTGGATAAAGGCATTTAAAAAGATTACGCTAAAGATTCAACTTCCACCTCTAAAAGAGAAGACTATACCTTCAGAAGGTACAGGGATGTTCAAATATAGGAATTGGAGGAGTGAACATTGTAGGTTATAGGGTATTCCCATACACCGAGATTTTCTTCAGAAAATACTTCCCAACAATGAATGCTATTTGGGATACTCACTTTTGCAATCTCTGTACTTATTGTAGGGAAAAGAGTCCTTTCATTATGTTCCTGAATTCCATTTAAATTTATCCATATAGTGCTGAACAACTTTGGTAAAGTGTTTCTCTGTTAACCTTCCATATTATTCGCCATTCTTATTGTTCCTGTTACAGGAGGAGATTAGAACGTTAAGTCCAGTTACTGTTTCTGTTTCTTCATGTAAAAGCGGTTTTTGGCAAAAGTTAACCATCATATCCCGCACTCCTAAGATTATCCTTGCAAGTGGATATTAAACATTAATTGGCTCCAAAGGGTAACTACTCTCACAGATACCTGCAAGATTAATTTTCCTAGAGTAAAAAGCTGAATAGAGTGTTTGAAATAAATTTTTCCCTTTTAACTCAACTGTCTAATATCTTCCCTTGAATAAATATTTCATGGCTGTTTGTTTGCTTTGTTGGTTAGTTTTTGACACAGGATCTCTTGCCAGCCTGGAACTCTCAGAGAACTTCTAGTCTCTGCCTCCCCAGTGCTGGGATGGAAGATCTGAGCCACCACATGCTTCAATGAATAATTAATTATTAGGCAACACCAATGAAGTAAGGGCAGTGGGTACAATACTGAATAAGAAACTTGCTTTTCAAAGATTTCACAATAGACATATTATACCTTTAATAATATGTAATGTAAATAGAAATAAAATTCAAGGCAAAATATAAGGGTTGAGCTGAATGGTTGTACAAGTCAGTAATTCTCATAATTGAAGCTAATATTTGAGGCCACCTGGAAAACCACTATGTATCTGAAAACAAGATCTTACTCATTCAGATTGGTAGTTCTGGGCTGAACTAATACAAAGATACTGAATACTGGTCAAAACTAGATGCTTATGTTTCCTCCGGGGTGAATTTGTGGTAAGAAGCTTGGGGGTTTTACCAATGATTTACAAAGCTAGAAACTAATGAAAATATATTTTGATCGTTACTGTTATAGAGGTTCTAGGAAATGTGAATACCTGATTTTAAACCGGAATGGTTTGATTTACAAGAAGATTGGGTAAGTGGGAAAGATGTAAGGAGTGGCTTCAGAAAGATGCACATAGCAGCTTCTATAGAAAAGCTTTAAAAGTTACAAGGATCAGCCAGTTTAAGTGACTTTGTTTCTAATAGCAACCTCTCAATACTATTAACATTCTTATTATCCAGTGTTCTGAACAAAAGAGACAGAATTAATGCTGGTCTGTACAGTGTTTGTTTGTTTGTTTGTTTTCAGTTTGGCACCTTGGTGTGGGGTCAAAGGGTATTTAAAATTCTTTTCCCCGGAGTAGGCTGTTAGAAACTGTTTCATGTGTTCAGAGATTTTTATTTTTATTGTATTTTTAGTTTTTTTTTTAATTTTTTAAACTTCCTGCCTTAAACATTTTATTTTGTTCTTTTTAACTAATTAATTAATTACAATTTATTCACTTTGTATCCCCGATGTAGCCCCTCCCTCATCTCTTTCTAGTCCCACTCATCCTCCATCTTGTCCTCCTATGCTCTTTCTCTGGTCTCCTGATAGGGGAGGACCTCCTCCCCTTCTGTCTGATCCTAGCCTATCAGGTCTCATCAGACATGGATGGATTGTCCTCCTCTGTGGCCTGGCAAATCTGCACCCTCCAGGGGGAGGTGATCAAAGAAAGTTCATGTCAGAGACAGCCCCTGTAACCCTTACTAGGGAACCCACTTGGAAACTGAGCTGTCTATGGGCTTTCTCGGAGGAGGGGGTGTAATTCTGAGACATAGCTGAGACCAGAGCTCAGATGAGCATGATGACTTAGACAAAAAGAGACTCCATCAGGGGGCAAAATGGTTTTATCGTCACCTCATTGCAGACTCACTCCATTGTCTTCAAACTCTCTTACTTATTAGAATGCAGCCAGTTTTTCCAATGATAAAAGGTTTTAGTTACCTACGTAATACAGAAGGTCCATTTCCTCCTCAAATTATACATATTCTAGTTAAATTTAATTAGGTAAAAAGGGACAATTCTAGATGTATTTTCTCTTTCGGCCGTGCTTGCCAGCAGACTTGGTGCCAGGGGCCATATGATCTGATGGTAGAGGAAAGGCCCTGGTTCTGTTTACCTGCTCGCACATGAAACAGGAAGGGCACCTTGTGTCTGTGTGTTGTGGACTTTGTCCAGCAGCACGGTTATAGTAAGCGCATCATAAAAACCATCATTCATGACCCTAGCTTCCAGGCTCCCCTCTTGAAAGTGGTCTTTCGTGATCCCTACCGATTTAAGAAGTAAGGAACCACATAAAGTTATACCATGTGACAGATCTCACGTTGGAGGTTTATTAGGAGGTCCTATACAGAGGCTACTTTTGGGCAAAGGTCGATGGAAGAAAGAGAGCAGGGAAACAGGTGCGTGGCCTTTTATAAGTGGATATAGTGCAGGCAAAGAGGGAGGATATGCAACTCTTGGCGACAGTGAGATTATGTCACATCTTGGCAGCTAGTGATGACCTATCCTGCTGTCCCTGGGTCCCTGGGGCAGGCCGTGGAGATGGCGGATTGCTACACTAGACACATCAGCTTGATCACTTATTATACACACATAAAATGATATAAAACTATATTTAAAACTAAATCGATGGTGTTCTCCATACCCTCTGACTCTTACAATCTTTCTCTCTTAAGTCAGAGGATGGAGGACACCGGAACATGGCCCACTGAATCAACCAAGCAGGGCCCACATTGGCCTACAGAGACTGAAAGGTAAAGCATGGTGCCTGCACGGGCCTGCACCAGTCTTCTTATATGTGATGGCTGTTAGTTTGGTGTTTTCTGTGGGACTCTTAATGATAGGAGTGGTTATATCTAATTCCTTTTCCTGCTCTTGTGAAATTTTTCCACTCTTTTGGTTCTGGGGCTAGAACTCATTTCATAAGAAGTCATGCTACTCTCCTTACCTACAGTTCCGTCTTGCCAGTCAGCCAAACCATACAGAACATGGCAAAAATGTACATGACCTCAAGGTTAATCAAACTTAATTTTATATTTTGGCATTTTTTAAATTTTGTTACAAATAATCAGAAAATTTTATGAAAATATTTGTACTTGTCAAGCTTAGTTCTACTAAGAGTCACACCTGGCTTTGCTGTGTATCTACTGCTCATCATTTGTTTTCCCTCTCTGATAGCCATCTCACTATCCTGGGGAAACAACATCTCATTTACAATCATTTCCACCTGTAGTCAAAAATGGAAGTATCTTAGAGGCATGTGAGAATTGCATTGTTAACCAAGAGGACATACTTAAAATTATCTCAATAAATGAAACAGAGTACAGTGTTTCTTCTGAGAAAAATAACTGCCATCTAGCACTCAGTTTCAATACATATTACCATATCAAAGCTTTTGTATGTCATGAAAATTCCAGGAAAACTTTTCTCTCTAGGAATGAATAGGGACAAGTGAACCTAGAAACATGTGGGGCTGGAAATACTGTGGCCATTAAAACACTATCTTAGAAGACATCTGTGGTAGGCTGTCCTCCTTTTTCCTCTCTTCTCCTGCTTCTGGTGTCTATCCATTTGCCCTTCTGAATAAGAATTAAGCATCCTCCCTAGGGTCCTCCTGGTCACTTAGCTTCTTTAAGTCTATAGATTTTATTATATTTATCCTATATAATATGGATAATATAAATGAGTATATTCAATGCATGTATCTCTGCTTCTGGGATACCTCATTCAGGATGATCTTTTCCGGTTCCGTTCATTTGCCTGCAGATTTCATGATTTCCTCGTTTTTAAAAGCTGAGTAGTCTTCCACTGCGTAAATGTACCACAATTTCTGTATCCATTCTTCGGTTGAGGGACATCTAGGTTGTTTCCAGATTCTGGCTATTACGACTCCAAACAGCAGAGAATGAAAGCAGATGCAGAGATTCACAGACAAACTTTGAACAGGGCACAGGGAGTCTTATGGAAGAAGGGTGATATAAAAGGACCAGGAGGAAACAGGAGCCACACAAGGAGACCAACAAAGACAAAAAACAAAACAAAACAAAACAAAAAACAGTAAGAACAACAGCAACAACAACAAAAACAGAGCCCAAGGAGATTGCTGAGACTGATGCATCAATCAAAGACCATACATAGGGAGGACCTAGACACACTACTCAGTTGTAGCCCACAGCCAGCTCAGTCTCCATGTGGGTTTCCTACTATGAAGAGGACAGTCTCTGACATGAATTTATCTGTCTGCTTCTTGATCATTTCTCCCGGGTGGGGCGACCTAACAGCTCACAGAGGAAGAGGATCCAGGCAGTCCTGACGTGGCCTGGTAGGCTAGGGTCAGACAGAAGGGGAGGAGAAGTCCCCCTATCAGTGGACTATGAAAGAGGGATAGGCAAGGAAGAGGGAGTGAAGGTAGGACTGAGAGGGGGCTACAACTAGGATAGAAAATGAATAAATATTTAAAAAAGACACTATGTCTCTGTGCCTCCTTTGCTACCATTGAACTTAATATTATCATATAAAACATGCTCATGCTAATTTAGCTTGAATCTTTTGTCATTCATAATACAGAATAAGTAAATACTCCCTCTCTACAAAAGTTAAGCATTAGTACTTAATTATTTTGGAGACTACTGCCCTCTTATATTTTTCCTTCATGCTGTCTAACACATGAAGTCACTGACAAAAATTTCAACAGGATTTCAGATCACTTTTTACAAAATGCTAGAACTAAGGTGAGCTATACTGTAAAACACCAACAGGGCCTTAAAAGTTACTATTAAGATGTTATATTAACAGGATTTATGTGAATGGAAAGTGTATTATTTTTCACTTGATGGCACACAAAGTCCTTTACACAGCAAGTATTGAAAAGGTCATGTAATATAATATGGCATCTGAGTATTGATCTCAGTTCCTTCATCATTTTCCTCAAACTTAGTTTTCTAATAGAACATTTGATTTTTCATTTGTTTTCTTACTAAACATATTAAATTTGAACAGTATATGTCATGCGTAAAAGAAACACGGTAGATTAATTTGATTTTCTTTTTTGAGATTACAATAAACCCATTTAAACAAATGTCTGAACACGTCACAAAAGCATGATATTCAATTCATTTTTTGTCATAGTCAATGCTGAAAACTGAACATTTTCCTTTATGTTTTTCTTCAAGGACTTATCTAAACTTAAAACCTGTTTTTTCCTAGTTTGGTATTAGTTATTTCCATAGCTGTACCTTTGCTCTACTGGGATGTCACTAGTCTTGCATTATACTATCTCAATACTGCAGAAATTTCCAAGAACAAGAGAAAATTCAATATATGTTAATTTTTTTCTCTTCATTCATTTAAAATCACATCCTATTTCTCTGACAATTTTTTTCATTTGTATATTTTTGCATGAGTTTCAATATATTACTTTCATTTCTTGTTTTGCTTCCATATGAATTTATTTATTAAAATAGAAATGAAGTTTCTAAGCACTTAAATTATTATTAATAAGCCAAAGAGTGGCCGGTATAAGTGCCAAATAATTACTGTATTGTTGATTATTGAAAATGTATAACAAATACAATGTTTGCTTTGCCATACTAAATAAATTATATTGCATATTTAGTATTAAAAAAATCTGCAATTGTTGCACAGCCATGGAAAATGTCAGAGACTCCTTTGCATCTCCAGTATTGGCTTTCATAAGAACACTTGATGCTGTTTAACTTCTTGTGTTCTTTATACATTCTGGATATTAGCTTTCTGTCAGATATAGGGTTGGTGAAGATCCTTTCCCAATCTGTAGGCAGTTTTTTGTTCTGACAACAGTGTCCTTTGCTTTACAGAAGCTTTTCAGTTTCATTAGGTCCCATTTATTGATTGTTTTTCTTAGAGATTGTGCTATTGGTATTCTGTTCAGGAATTGTCTCTTGTACCAATGAGTTCAAGGCTTTTTCCTGCTTTTTCTTCTAACAGGTTTAGTGTGTCTGGTTTTCTATTTAGGTCTTTGATACACTTGGACTTTAGATTTGTGCAGGGTGATAAGTATGGATCTATTCACATTTTTCAACAAATCAGTTAATCCAATTAAAAATGGTGTACAGAGCTAAACAGAGAATTCTCAATAGAGGAATATCAAATGACAGAGAAACACTTAAAGAAATGTTCAACGTACTTAATCATCAGGGAAATGCAAATCAAAACAATCCTGATATTTCGACTTATACCCATCAGAATAGCTAAGATTAAAAACTCAAGTGACAATGCATCCTGAAGAGGATGTGGAGAAAGGGGAACCCTCCTCCATTGCTGGTGGGAATGTAAACTTGTACAACCACTTTGGAAATCAATCTGGCACTTTCTCAGACAATTAGGAATAGCACTTCCTCAAGATCCAGCTATACTACTCCTAGGTATATATCCAAAGAATAGTCAAGTATACAACAAGGACTTTTGCTCAACCATGTTTGTAGCAGCTTTATTTGTAATAAGCAGAACCTAGAAACAGCCCAGATGCCCCTCAACTGAGGAATGGATACAGAAATTATGGTACATCTACACAATGGAATATTACTCAGCAATAAAAAACAAGGAAATCATGAAATTTGCAGGCAAATGGTGGGAACTGGAAAAGATCATCCTGGAAAAGTAAGGTATCCCAGAAACAGAAAGACACACAGGGTATATATTCACTCATGAGTAGATATTATATATAAAATCTGTATACCCAAAGAAACTAATCAGGAAGGAGGATTCTGGCTAAGTTGTTCAATCCCCACTCAGAAAGGCAAATAGGATGGACATCAGAAGAGAGAGAAAGCAGGGAACAGGACAGGACCCTGCCACAGAGGGCCTATGAAAGGCTCTACCCTGCAGACTATCAAAGCAGATGCTGAGACTTATGGCCAACCCTTGGGCTAAGTGCAAGGAATCTTATGAAAGAAGTGGGAAATAGTAAGACCTGGATAGGACAGGAGCTCCACAGGGAGAGCAACAGAACCAAAACATCTGAGTACAGGGGTCTTTCCTGAGACTGATACTTCAACTAAGGACCATGTATGGAGATAACCTAAGACCCCTGAACAGATGCAGCCCATGGCATTTCAGTGTCCAAGTGGGTTCCATAGTAATGGGAACAGGGACTGTCTCTGACATGAACTGATTGGCCTGCTCTTTGGTCACCTCCCCCTGATGGGGGGAGCAGCCTTACCAGGCCACAGAGGAAGACAATGCAGCCACTCCTGATGAGACCTGATAGTCTAGAATCAGAAAGTAGGAGAGGAGGACCTCCACTATCAATGAACTTGGGGAGGGGCATGGGTAGAAAAGGGGGAAGAAAGGGAAGAGGCAGGGAGTTACAGGGGGAGTACAAAGTGAAAAAAACTGTAACTAATAAAAATAAAATTAAAGTTAAAGATTAAAAATGAACACTTGATAAATTGTAATACTATTTAATAAAATTGGTGATAAGGACTATATGATTCCCTATTCTTTGAGAACCTGTGTTATACAGAGACTAGTTAGAGTTATTATGCTGGTTAAATATTTTTTTTAGAGAAAGTTAATGTGTATCACCTTTACACATCCTGTTTTATTCATTATTCTGTTTAGGTTATTTACCCCCTTGAGTTCTCCCATTAAAGTTTTACTAATATGTAAAGTCCATTCTTTGAATAAAAGCTTGTTCAATAATTTTAAAGACTGTTAATAATTTTAATTTTTAATTTTTATACTATTAAATATAACATTTGAGGAAGTTAATTGAGATCTTAAAATTTACTCTTGCCAGAAACAAATCAGATCTATCTTTACTCTTTAATTTCATTTATCTGTGTGTGTTTACAACTCAAATGATTTGCTCCAAACACATTTAACTAGGCATTAAATTGAAATTTAAGAGGATCATTATTGAGGTTAAATAGATTCATTAATGATTTCTTAAAAGACACATATTCTTGTACACATCCACTATATAGCTAAAAAATCCTCAACAAATACCTTTTGTTAATAATATGATATAAAATCAATATCATAAATGATCTCAACATGGTCTATCTATTAAATAGAAAAATACCACCTATAATTATTAAAACATAATTTTGGTCTCGAAGCAAGGACTAACTAAATATTGACATGTTTACTAATCAACTTTCTGTAATGAGTGTTATGTGAACCTAAAATGTTAGGTGTGATTTAAACCTAAATTTATTCTAATAAACGCATACCATTTGATTATATTTGCACAAATATTTCTATGTAAAAATTATACTATTATACAAAATGGACTGGACTTTAACTTTTTCTGCTCATGTTTTGTGTGAGATAAAACATGTATTCAGAGAAAAATTAAAACAGAACTTCATATTAAAGTAACGTAAAAATCATGCCAATAATGTATTAATAAATATGAGTATTTAGATATTCTATTAGAAAGATACCTGAAAATTAGTAGAAAAATTAGTTAGAAATTCTATAACATTATTATGAAGTAATGTCTGTCAAAAATATTTCAGGAGAGAGATAATAATTGAATTATTAGAAGTAGACTGAATTGAATTAATGGAGAAATAAAATGTAATACAACTAAAGTAATGTTGCTTTAGATTAAAATGATGGATTTTTTCTTTGTAATAATGAATGAAACTTAATGTATCACTACATAGGCACACTTGTTAAGAAGAATTTTCCCAACAGAAATTATTCCCTAATGACATAATGAAATGAAAAAAAATATCATTTAAACAAATGAATTTATATTCTAAAATTATATGGAGTAACAATGGTTCTGAAAACAAAATATAGAGGTGACAATGGAGTTGTGACCAAACTACCCCATGGAGATAGACTCCATGTTAAGCAAGTCAACAAATATTAAAGACCCATAAATTACCAAACTCAGATATAAAAGTCTTAATATGACTAAAAGAAATACCATGTGAATTTTTTTTATTAAAGATTTTTTTTGTATTTTATTTTTTTCTTATCAGTTACATTGTATTAATTCTGTATCCCAGCCATGTCCCGATCCCTCATTCCCTCCCAGTCCCTCCCTCCCTTCCTCCTCTCCACCGTGCCCCTTGCCAAGTCCACTGATAGGGAGGACCTCCTCCCCATTCATCTGATCCTGTTTTATCAGGTATCTTCAGGACTGGCTGCAAAGCTCTCCTCTGTGGCCTAACAGGACTGCTCCTCCCTTGGGGGGTGGGGAGGCCAAAGAGCCAGTCATTGAGTTCCTGTTAGAAATAGTCCTTGTTCCCCTCACTATGGGAAACCAATTGGTTACTGAGCTACCACAGGCTACATCTGAGCAGAGGTTCTAGGTTACATTCATACATGGTCCTTGGTTGCATGTCAGTCTCAGAAAAGACCCTGTGCCCAGATATCTTTGGTCCTTGTGGAGCTCCTATCCTTTCCTCATCAGTTTAACTCCCCTTCTTTCTTATGATTCCCTGTACTCTGCCAAAGGTTTGGTCATGAGTCTTTGCTTTGAAAACACTGCTAGTTAGAGTCTTTCCAATGCGCTCAGTAGACTCCTGTCATATGTTCAATGCATATCCCATCTGTCATTCTAAACGAGGATTGATCATCTTACCCCATGTCCACTCTCTTGATTATCTTTTATAGGTGTACAGATTTCATTATGTTTATTATATCTTATAGGTCTATATAAGTGAGTATATACCGTGTTTGTCTTTCTCCTTCTGGGATATTTCACTCAGGATGATCTTTTCTAGGTCCCACCATTTGCCTGCAAATTTCATGATTTCCTCCTTTTTGATTGCTGAGTAGTATTCATTGTGTAAAAATACCACAATTTCTGTATCCATTCCTCCATTGATGGACATCTGGGTTGTTTCCAGGTTCTAGCTATTACAAATAAAGCTGCTATAAACATGGTTGAGCAAATATCCCTTTTGTGTACTTGAGCAAACTTTGGGTATATACCTAGCAGTGGTATAGCTGGGTCTTGAGGAAGCACTATTCCTAATTGTCTTAGAAAGCGCCAGATAGATTTCCAGAGTGAATATTTTTTTTAAATCAGCTTTAAACTACACTCGGTACACTCTGGAGTCCCCAGTTCAGAGAGCAAATCATGCCCACATTTAATGTGGTGATCAGTATTGATTACATTTAAATTTATCTACCTAATAATTTATTATTCTTATTTGTGTGACTCTTAAAAGTGAAATGAAACTAGTTTTAGACTTTGAGATGATAAAACACCCAGTGACAAACTCATCAGGGTATATGTGTATGTGCCCATGTGTGTATATTAGCACTTCACAGCCAACCTTTGGGCAGAGAGCAGGGAGTCTCATAGACTTCCTGAGGGAAGGAAGGGGGAGACAGAGAGACATGGAAGGGACAGGCGCTCCACAAGGAGACCAACAGAGCCAAAATATCTGGGTTCAGGGGGTCTGATGAACCAATCAAGGACCATACATAAAGAGTACCTAGATCGCCTGCTCAGATGTAGCCCATAGGCAGCTCAGTCTCCATGTGGGTTCCCTAGCTAAAGGAGCAGAGGCAGTCTCTGACATGAATTTGCCTGTTCTTTGATCATTTACCCTTGAGGATGTGGCCATACCAAGACACAGAGGGAGAGGATCCAGTCCTAATGCAACTTGATAAGCTAGGGTCAGATAATAGGAGAGAAGGACTACCCCTGCTGAATGGTCTATGTAAGGGAGCATATAGAGGGAAGAGGGAGAGAGGATGGGCCCAGGAGGAGATTAGGGAGGGGGCTGCAGTTGGGATACAAAGTGAATAAACTGTAAAAAACAATAAAATAAAAATTTGAAAAAAGACACAATGAACAAAGGGGTCATGAATTTGAAAGAGAATGTGAAATAATTTATGGGGGGCGTTGGAAGCAGAAGAGGGAAAGGAGAAATGTTGTGATTATAGTGTAACAAAAAAAAATGAAAATAAACTGAAAATTCCAAAGAATAGGCATCCCTTTCCCCATATACCACTTAAAAGTTTTGTGTATTTCATTTAATGCTTTGTTTGTCATTTCTTCCTTTACCTACTTCTATAGAGCCATGTTGAGATTTCAATGAGAAATGTCCTAAATGGGCTTATGCATTTGGATACTTGGTCAATAGTCTATTTAGGGGAGGTTATAGAACTTTTTGGAGGTGGACCCTGGCTGGGGAAATTACATCACTGAGGGTGGAAATGGAAAGTTTTATCATCCCTCCGCTGCTGAGGCTGAGTACTCTCTTTAACCTATGTGTTGCTGACAGGTTATCTCTGTGCTTCCTTGGTAAGGAATTTCTACCAGCCACCTACCAGCTCTAGCCACTTGATGTCATGTCTTTCTTTCCAAATGGAGTCACAGTATATCCAGTTTATCTCTTCATTCTTTTATATTTATTAATTTATTATTATTAATTTCTTCATTTTGTATCCCAGTTGTATCCACCTCTCTTATCTCCTCCCGGTCCTACCCTCATTCCTTCTTTCTTCCCCATCCCTCTACCCTAGTCCACTGACAGGGGATGTCCTTTTCCCCTACTGTTTGACCCTAGCCTAAACGGTTCCATTTGAACTAGGTCCTTTTCTTCTGTGAGTTGGCTAAGTCTCCTCAGCAGGAGGAAGTAATCAAGGAGTTCATGTCAGTCACTGCCTCTTCTCCCTTTACTAGGGAACCCACATGGAAAGTGAGTTATCTATGGGCTACATCTGAGCAGGAAGTCTAGGTCTGCTCTATGCATGGTCTCTGATGCATCAGTTTCTGCAGTCACTCCTGGTCCTGCTTTTTTTTTTTTTTTCTTTGTTGATCTCTTGCTGTGGCTCCTGTCCCCTCAGGGTCTTTTTGTATCCCCTTTCTTCCACAAGATTCCCAGCACTCTGTCCAAAATCTCTGCAACTGCTTTGAGCCCCTGCTGGGTTGAGTCTTTTAGAGGACATTTGTGGTAGCCTCTCAATCTGTTCCCTCTCTTCTACCATTTCCTGTGTCTCTCCTATTTTCTCACCTGAGTAAGAATTAAGCATCCTTCCTAGGGTCTTCCTTGTTGTTTAGCTTCTTTAGTCTGTAGATTTTAGTATGTTTATCCTAAAATAGAGTACAGGACTGGTTTCATTGTTGTCCTCTGTGGCCTGGTAAGGCTGCCCCCTCTCCAGGGGTAGATGATCAAAGAGCAGGGCAATCAGTTCATGTCAGAGAAAGCCCCTGCTCCCCTTACTAAGGAACCCATTTGGAGACTGAGCTACCATGGGCTACATCTGTGCAGGGGTTTTAGGTTATCTCCATGCATGGTCTTTGGTTGGAGTATTGGTTTATGATGAGACCTGATAGGCAGTCACATAGAAGGTGAGGAGGACAACCCCTATCAATGGACTAGGGGAGGCGCCTAGGAGGAGAAGAGGGAGAGAGAGAGGGTTGGACTGGGAGGAGATGAGGAATGGAGCTACAGCTAGGATACAAAGTGAATAAATATAATAACTAAATTAAATAAATAAAGAAGGTGCAGAGCTAAACAGAGAATTCTCAACAGAGGAATACTGAACGACAGAGAAACACTTAAGGAAGTGTTCAGTGCCATTAGAAATCAGGGAAATGCAAATGAAAACTACCATGAGATTCCACTTCATACCCATCAGAATGGCTAAGATAAAAAAAAATGGGGAACAGAGCTAAACAGATAATTCTCTGTAGAGGAATATCAAATGGCAGAGAAGCACTTAAAGAAATGCTCAACCTCATTAGCCATTAGGGAAATGCAAATCAAAACAACCCTGAGATTTCGCCTTACACCCATCAGAATGGCCAAGATCAAAAACTCAAGTGGACAACACATGCTGGAGAGGTTGTGGAGAAAGGGGAACCCTTCTCCACTGCTGGTGGGAATGTAAACTTGTACAACCACTCTGGAAATCAATCTGATGCTTTCTCAGACAACTAGGAATAGCTTCCCCAAAATCCAGCCATACCACTCCTAGGCATATATCCAAAAGTGGCTCAAGTACACAAAAAGGACATTTGCTCAACCATGTTTGTAGCAGCTTTATTTGTAATAGCCAGAAGCTGGAAACTGAAGAATGGATGCAGAAATTGTGGTACATCTATACAATGGAATATTACTCAGCAATGAAAAATAAGGAAATCATGAAATTTGCAGGTAAATGGTGGGATCTGGAAAGGATCATCCTGAGTGAGTTGTCCCAGAAGCAAAAAGACACACACGGTATATACTCACTCATATAAACATACAACATCGGATAAACCCACTAAAATCTGTACATCTAAACAAACTAAGCAAAAGGGAGGACCCTAACTAAAATGCTCAATCCCCATCCTGAAAGGCAAAGAGGATGGACATCAGAAGAAGAAGAAAACAGGAAATAACCTAGGAACCTGCTACAGAGGGCCTCTGAAAGCCAGAAGAAGAAAACAGGAAACAACCTAGGAACCTGCCACAGAGGGCCTCTGAAAGCCTCTGCCCTGCAGACTGTCAAAGCAGATGCTGAGCCTGATGGCCAACTGTTGGGCAGAGTGAATGGAATTTTATGTAAGAAGTGGGAAATAGTAAGAGCTGGAGAGGACAGGGTCTCCACAAGGAGAGCAACAGAACAAGAAAATTTGAACACAGGGAACTTCCCAGAGACTCACACTCCAACCAAGTACCATGCATGGAGATAACCTAGAACCCCTGCATAGATGTAGCCCATGGCAGTTCAGTGTCCAAGTGGGTTACATAGTAATGGGAAGAGGGACTGCCTCTGACATAATCTGATTGGCCTGCTCTTTGATCACCTCCCCCTGAGGGGGGAAGCAGCCTTACCAGGCCACAGTAGAGGACAATGCAGCCACTTCTGATGAGAACTGATAGACTAAGACCAGAGAGGAGAGGAGAACCTACCTTATCAGTGGACTTAGGGAGTGGCATGCATGCAGAAAGGGGAGGGAGGGTGGGATCGGAAGGGGAGGAGTGAGGGGCTTATGGGGAGATACAAAATGAATAAAGTGTAATTAATAAAAAATTAAAAAAAACTCAAATGACAACAATACTGTTAAGTATGTAGAGAAGGGGGAAACCTTCCTCCATTGCTGGTGGGAGCTACTTCAAGACCCACTAAACCTCTCCTAGGCATATACCCAAAAGACACTCCACCATACAAAAAGGACATTTGATCAACTATGTTCATAGAAGTCAGAAACAACCTAGATGTCCCTCAACTAAAGAATGGATACAGAAATTGTGGTACATTTACACCATGAAATACTACTCAGCTATTAAAAACACAAAACCATGGAATTTGCAGGCAAATGGATGGCACTAGAAAAGATCATCCTGAGTGAAGTAGCTCTTTATTCTTTAGGTTGTTTTTGGTCAGGGAATTTCATTACAGCAACAGAAAGTAAAATAGTGCAAATGGTCTGATATGATCACTAATTATAAATTTTTTTTTATATATTCTCTTATTTTAGCATAGAATTCTGGAGTTAAAATATGTCTTCTTTTTTTGTAGCAAGGGTGATATCACAAATTTATCTATCTATCTATCTATCTATTGTAGTTCATGATTGCGCATCATGTAGATGTTGGAGGATAAAATTAAGGAGTCGCTTCTTGCCTATCATTTCACTGTTCCTGGAGACAGAACTCAGCATGTCTCACTGGACCACTGGTGTTTTTACCTCCACAGTCATCTTATTGGCCAGAGAAGCAAAATTTTAAAACATAATTTCCTTACACAAATGGGGTAATAAAGTCTGCAACAAAATGATCAAAGCATATGGACACTCAACTAATACAAGACACCTCGTATAGCAACCACTTTTACAAACATGCAAATGAGTTTTAGAAAGATTGTATGGGGGTAAACTAGGTATCTCCATCAGAGTGCAGGAGTTTTCACTCCTGTGTTTAAGCATGTGTGCGAAGAAGAGTGGTAGAGAAAGAGAGACAGCTCTAAGCAGCACAGTGTTTATATGGAGGAATGAAGAAGAACAACAAACAAACAAAACTTGGCCCTGTGTCTCTTTGTGGTACTTCTGAACTCTGGAGAGGTTAGCTGAGGGTTCACAGGTGTCCCCAGTTCATGTGTGGTTGGTTAGTTGCTCCATGGTGGCACAGGGGCAAGGGCCTCACTTTCCACCATGTTGTTGATGTTAACCCTTGTTCTGTCTCCCGTGCTTCTGATTCATCTGCTTTGTGGCTCGGCTACCTTGACCACCTTATTTCTTTATTTCTTTATTTTCTGTTATTTCACTGTCTCCTTCATTATTTGTAACAGAAATACAA